>NW_008795492.1:3017070-3042166 GCF_000699145.1 Aptenodytes forsteri | reverse complement strand
CTGAAGTCCAGGTAGACCACATCCACAGCCTTTCCCTCATCCACTAGGCGGGTCACCTGGTCATAGAAGGAGATCAGGTTGGTCAAGCAGGACCTGCCTTTCATGAACGTGTGCTGGCTGGGCCTGATGCCTTGGTTGTCCCGCACATGCCTTGTGAGCGCCCTCAAGATGAACCGCCTCATCATCTTCCCCGGCACCGAGGTCAGGCTGACAGGTCTGCAGTTCCCCGGATCCTCCTTCCGGCCCTTCTTGTAGATGGGCATCACATTGGCAAGCCTCCAGTCATCCGGGACCTCCCCCGAGGTGAAATACTTCACTTTCTGAGTAATAATATACTAGGCACTGAATACTCGATAATAAAATAACTGTTTTGTAAATGAACTCATAAGAAATTAATCTTTATTGCAAATTTTAGAAGTAAGGGGGTTTCCAAATTGCATTGAGTCACAATGTTTCCTTCAAAATATAGCCTAAAATCTGTGTATATATAGCCATATTTTTGCACAGTGACCGTGATCTAAGGGTTTAGTTTAGCCTGTTCCTTGAATATCCAATTTAGGCTCTCTGGTTTTTACTAAGTTCAAAATTGTGGAACTCTTTCATGGAGATATGTAACATCTGTGTAAACAGGAGCTTGTATTGGTGCAGTGTAATAAATTGTTGAGTCTCTCTGCAAATGACTTTTCTGCCCCAGTGGGGTGTAAGTAGGAAAAGTCGTATTTGAGTTGTTGCAAGAGCCAAAAAGAGAAAAACAATATGAAGAAGTAAAAAACAACCTGTTGTAAAGGAGATGTTTGATTTCTGTCACAAAGGAATTATTTCCCTTTGAAAGGTACTCCATTGCTAATTAATTCACATGCACCTAATGTGTGATTTCAATTTAAAAAGCTAATCCCCTTGCATGAGTTCAAAGAGTTTTTTTAAAAACAAAATATTTCAAATGCCTATGAAAATGCAAAGAAAATTGAAAGGTGTTAAAATTTAAGCGAATTTATTATTTCCCAAAAAGTGTATCTAGAAAGGATTTGTGTGAATGAGTGTGTGTATACATATATACGTAAATACATTTTTATGTATAGGACAATACCCGAATGAGCTGATCTACAATAAGCAAGACGTTAATGAAGATTTCTTAGTATTTAGCCTTACAAAAGCTTCAAATAGATATTAAAAAAAAAAAAAATCTTAAATTATAAAAAAAGATTACTAAAATGTGAACTTTAAAGCAGTTATACATAGAATTCCTGTGATGCTTCAGTGTGGTCAGGGAATTCCCTATAGAGATATTTGAAAGGACCTTCCCCAGAAGACTGCCTCTGAGAAACAGACTTGAAGTGCAAGAAACATGGAATGACAACAGACACACGTGCTTAGCTAGGAGAACTACATGCAGCGAAACAGTTTTATCCATATATGAAGCAATTTTATTCCAAATATTGATCTTTTGACAATAAATATGTTTTTTCCAGCTTTTCTTTTAATTTTGAAGATTCCAAAGAACAGAATGAACTAGAAAAGTCAATTTCAATATGTATATAAGCATTTTTAAATTGTACTTTTAATTTTTTTATATCAAGTGACACAAAACTTGTATTTCTTAATTTGGAAATGCATAGAAAAATCAGACGATGGTAGCCACCCAGCTGTTTTCAGAAAGCTGAATTTTTTTTTAGAAAATGCAATAAATTCTCCCAGACCTATTGCATGCTGCAGTGCTTAAATATATTTATTTTCTGCTCTATTATTTATTACTTTTCTCCTTCCTTACACTCTCTTGCCAACTTCATTTATCTTTATTCAAGATAACTGGAGATGATGGCAAGGAAGATGTGTTTGAGGCCAAACACTTTTGCAAGATAATGAAACTAACTCCTGACCTTCAGTTAGGAAGAAGCACTGTGGAAATAATACTGTGAGGAGAAACCCCAAAAGAATTAACCACAAGATCCCCCTCAGTTGTGGTTTAACCTGGCAGGCAGCTGAACACCACACAGCTGTTTGCTCACTCCCCCTGCCCCGCAGTGGGATGGGGGAGAGAATTGGGGGGGGGGGAATTAATGGGTTGAGATAAAGACACTTTAATAGGACAGAAAAGGAAGGGAAAATAATAATAATGATAAAAGAATATACAAAATAAGTGATGCACAATGCAGTTGCTCACCACCCACTGACCGAGGCCCAGCCAGTCCCCGAGCAGCGGTCGCTGCCCCCTGGCCAACTCCCCCCAGTTTATATACTGAGCATGACGTCGTATGGTATGGAATATCCCTTTGGCCAGTTTGGGTCAGCTGTCCTGGCTGTGCCCCCTCCCAGCTTCTTGCTGGCAGGGCATGAGAAGCTGAAAAGTCCTTGGCTAGTGTAAGCACTGCTTAGCAACAACTAAAACATCGGTGTGTTATCAACATTATTCTCATCCTAAATCCAAAACACAGCACTGTACCAGCTACTAGGCAGAAAATTAACTCTATCCCAGCCAGAATCAGGATACCCTCCAAGAGCTAGCACAAGCCTTGGGATGAGAATGCAGGTAGCTGGAAGACCTGCTAGTCATTGATATATTCCCTGCTCATCAGCAATTTCAAATCTTAGAAATGCTACAGCTAGTCCAGTTTAGGAAAAGGCTTCATTAAAAAAACCCAAGTTCCTTACATCCAAACATAGACTACAGTTTTAAAGTGTATGAATGTTGAAACATGTATATTGGTAGATGGACCTGCGTTTAGTTCTCAGCTCTGCCATTGCCTGTTTATTGCCCCTTAATCATCTCACTACCCTTTGCTGAACTCACTCCAGGATGTCCATGTTTGTTGCACTGGGGGGGCCAGAACTGGACACAGCACTCCAGATGTGGCCTCACCAGTGCCAAGTAGAGGAGAACAACCACCTCCCTTGACCTGCTGGCCACACTCTTCCCGATGCAGGGAAATGCAATTTAAAATTAAACTTTAAATTTAAATTGGAAGATGAGTTGAAACAGTTGTGATGATTTGCCAAGTTCTAATTTTAAAAGTTGAGAATTTCTGACCAACTCTGTTCTGTCCCTCCCTGTCAGACATCTACCTATGAAACTTTAAGTCTTGAAGGTTTACTTAATGTTTGTTAAGCATTTTTTATCCTTGTATGAATACTCCTTATATAACTTAAAAAAACCCACAAAACCCCCACACCTCTCAATGTGAGCAACAACCTGAATTTTGCTGGTTAGCAGCTGCATCTGAGCTCCATGTATGCAGGGAGCCTCCGAATATCCACTTGTTACATTGCCATTCTCACAAAGTGTTGAAAGAGGATACAATAATACATCAGGATAGAGAGTATATCAGAAAATCCCAAATAGGTTTTTCATGTAGCTTATTGGAATCAAATATATCCCAGGCCAATGAAGAAGAAAGGAGTTTTCAGTCCAAAACAGAACTTTTAAGATTTTTTTCATCCTTTTCCTAAAGCATCTGAAAGTCTGAGGAAAAGTAGGGGAAAGGAGGATGAAGCAGGAAAATACCCTGAGGGATTAATGTTCGTGTCTCAAATAACACTTTCATATTTTGCATCTTTCAAGCTTTCTGGTTTGTTTAATTTTTTTGTTCTGGGAATAACAGTCTTGTTTCCCATAATGCAGAGTGTTTGGTATGTGAGGTGGACGCTGTTCTAGCTGTGGTCTGACAAGTGCTGACTAAAGGAAAAAAATGGTTCCTCTCGATCCACTGGTGACACTGCTGTTAATACAGGCTGGGGGTACTGTGAATCTTCACTGCTGCAAGGGCACATGCTGGCTCACATTCAGCCTCCTGTCCACCAGCACTCCCGGATCCTTTCCAGCAGAGCTTTGTGGGAGGCTTGTCTGAAGGTGCAAGACTTTACATGTGTCCTTGTTGCATTCGTGAGGTTCTTTTTGGTCCAGACCTCCAGCCCAATCCCGTCTGTCTGAATGGCAGCCCTGCCCACGAGCATCCTGACTTTACCTTATGTTAGTACTCCTCAAAGAGTTTCCCTAAACTGCAGAGAAAACTTATGAGAAATGTCTGGTAGGGGCCTCGTTAATATTATTTGTTTTTCTGTCTAGCAGCAAAGGGTTCAGCTGCAGCAGTGCCATTTTAAACAGTCTTTAACTTTGTTTTAGCTGATGAGGTGTTCTGTTTTCGTTGTGATTCTGTACTTGAATGTTACATGGATTTCTTGTTTCCTTATCCTCTCTCTTTTCCAATCTAGTAGCGTGTTTTTTCATGGATATTTTGGTATTTAGTTCTGTGCTGTTTATCATGTCTTATGTTCAACTTCAGTCATTTATGAATCTTAATAGTAGCTAAAAATCACAGCCTATACCCAGAAGTGTTCACGTGCCATTTTCTATTTTCTACATAGAAACCTTAACTGACACGTTCAAATCAAGACTCTAGACACAAATGCCTATTTTCACAAAGAAAATTGATGCATGTTTGGTTCTATGAGTGACTAAATACAGGGCAAAGACTGAAGATGCGTAATTTTGGACAATTAAGTTCAAAAAATATCACATGGTTTATTTTTAACAGCTTTTTTTTTTAACTAATTGCTCTTGCTCTGATTCATATCTCTGCAGAGCTGTATGTATGTTTGTAGCTCAGCTCAGACTTCACAAACTGAGCAGTCAGCAGTCAGCAATTAGTCAAAGTCTGAGAAGCTTGCTCATATTAGTATTTCTGTTACAGCCGTCACTTTGGGCTGCACGCGAGGCTATGACTAAATGTCTTTCTTGGAAATGCTTCTTAGAAGCGTAAGGCTGAAAACATTCTTCTGGTTCAGAATAAGCTTGGTAGTCTATTGGTGAAAACGCAAGAACAATTTAGTAACAGCATAAATATCAAGCTGGTTTAGGCATAATAAGGATGTGCTGACTGTGACCAACAAGTATAGGATGGCTTACCTTATAAATGTTTATAATACCATCTTTGCTTTGATAACTGTCACTCAATAAGACATTTCTGCTTCAGAAAAGGCTACAGGCAAAGATGTTAAAAGATTATTAAGGTTACAAAACTAAGCATGCAGAAATTAAGAAGTGCCTTTTATCCAGTTAGTATGAATACGTTATAAGAATCTTTAATCACACAATCATGTTGCATTTTCTATGTTTTCCTAGTGCTGCCAATTCATTCAGCTTTTCAGGAGAAGGCAGGGTAAAATATATCTACTAATTAAATAGCAGAGAATCTGGGAGTAGAGGAAGGAAACTGTTAACCCATTCAGTGCTGTGTTGTCCCAATAAGCCTGAGTTTGGCCTGTCTGACTGCTGGGAGGAAAGCAAATTCTCTTTTTTCTTGTTCCTGAAGGATCTCATTAAGTAGGGTCCTTTACATCCCTCTTGTGTTATACATAATACCTGAGAAGTGTAGCAGACTGTTAAAGACTAGAAAGTGAAATCATGACGGAAAAGTCTGAGCATGCCTTTAGGGAGGGTGAGTCCTGTGGAATGACTCGTGCTTTACCTGCAGGGAAGGGAGAGCTCGGCCACCACCCCTGCGTGGGTGGCACAGCAGGTTCATGGTGGAGGGGTTTTGCAGAGATTGCACAGATTAATAGTGCTGATGTCTGGGGAACTTCTGCTGAGTAACGCAAGTGGGACTGGTATATTTGACATAAACCAGTGTTCCTCCTAAAATACAAAAACTTCTGTTTAAGATACTGGACCATCTTAAGGAGACAAGCAGTCTGTTTTTCCTATGCCTCTTTCTTAGAAATGATTGAATATATTTCTTCAGTGGAACTTTCACATTGAACAAGAGTCGGTATGATACTAGCAAACATTAGAGAACTGACTGGATTTATATCAGATTTATATGTCAGTCTGAATAGTTGAAATTCCAAAAAGTAACAAGCAATTGAAACAGAAGTCAGACAGGAAAGAATTAGAGGCATGGGAACCATCCAGTGCATAATAAGTTTTTTAAGTTTCCCTTTTCTCTCTTAAGGACTGTTTTTTCTGTCCTGTCTCAAGGAAATGGCATATTTTAGGTACAACAATTGTGTAAAATACTCTAATGAACTTTTGGGGCTTGTAGACAAGTAACACTCACTTCCCTTACCACATTCAGGCAGTCGCCTTTGGGATGAAAGCTGACCTTAAGCATATATAGCACTATAAGAGGTGGAAAAGATGTGCCCTAGGATACCAAGTCGCAACCTCACTTCCTCGTAAAGCACATGGGATCTCAAACGCTCCTGTCTAAGACGTGGTAAAGATAAATGGTCGATTAATGCCTACAAATGTATCAATGATTTGGTTAGAGTTTAAACTTTTTTATTATAATCAGTAAAATCTTTTTGTGACAGTTTCTGATATAAAGCAATATTACCGAGAATACATGATCATTGCTTGTATATGATAAATTTTAAAATCTTTGTTTATGATAAATGGTGTTGTTTTTCTTTTCTCACATCTGACAATATAATACAATAATGCCAAGCATGACTCATACATTGCAATGATTCAGCAAACTTAGAAAGTCAAAAAGTGTATATAGCTGACTTGAAAATAGGAGAGACTGAGCAGTCAGAGCTATATAATTTGGCTGTATAAAAGGTAAAGCAATTTCGGTGAAACTGTTATGTATTGTGTACATTTACACAAAAGTACATCTAGGTTGACCAAAAATAATATACCAGGGCCTGATACTGCATTTATTAAAGTCAATGACATAACTGCTAGTAACTTAAATGCAAGTAGGACTTGACTCTGACTTTGTATAATATTCCAAATGTTAAATAATATGAACAGCTATACCTGATATTTCTTAAGAATCAAGACATCTCCAAGCAAAAACTTATAAAAATCAACAGGATTAAAAGGGTGAATAGGCTAATTTTTTCACAGAAAATCTAGTCTGGTTAATCAGGTGACATCAGAAATGGCTACTTTTCAGGCAGTCATCTGATCACCAGTCCAACTGTGCATCTTCACCTTCTTCATAACAAATCCTGTCAAAATACTTCCATATTTCAGCTTCAGAAGATGCAGTTGGTTTTGGAGAGTAGATGCTCCCAAACACAGGGGACCACTTAAGGAGTAATAAAATAACAAGGCATGGCCTTATTAAAGGGCGCCAGCCAAGGAGAGAAGTATAAAGGTCCCTGAGGCTGAGGGTGGGAATGACAGGAGGAGGAGGAAGCAATAAAAAAGAACTAAATGGAGAGAGGCAGATTGAAATTAGATGGCAATTACTGAAAACATATCATCCATGTCCTTCAAATGGTGTTCTCTGTGATGCAAGTGCCTGGAAAGATCTAAATACCCATTTGTTGCCACTGGGCAAATTCAGATGCTGAGCATTTCCACTTCTGTCTCCTCAAAAAAATTTGGAACAGTGCGGGTGAGATCTTCAGCGAGTGTAAGTCATCTTTGCTCCATTAGTGTATAACGTATGAAGTCACTGGAGTTGAAACAGTTTACACTAACTGAAATTCTGGCCCTATAACTCTTAATTTATATAATATATGTAAGTCATAGCCAAATCCCTTGTTCATTTGGTAGGCTAGCTTACTATTTCCTACAAAAATATCCATGAAACTATACTTTCCAAAGTTACATAGGTATTCTTTATAGAAGTAAAAATGTTGAAACATTAAAAAATCCTCTGGTGTTACCAAAATTATTTTTTTACTTTCCAATATCTTCTTTATCTTATCTTTAGTTAGCTTTATAAGACTCAATGTCTAAGTGTGGGTGATGGTAAAGGCTTATGCAGTAGGCAATTGCCTAAAAGCACGTCGTGTGTTGCACAACCTAATAGCTTGATGCTTTAATGAGTTTTGGTTTTCATCTCTAACTAGCAGGGATGAAGATTTGCCTATGATGAGAGGACCCTCTGACATCTTAGTTTCCAGCTTCAGATTTTTAGACCTTTGTATCTGAACTTTCCAAGATTTGGTTCTGTCATGAACTCAAATCTACATAGGCTAATCTGAGCTATCAGTAACTTTGGTTTGAAAATGTTGGGATCTTTTTTGTTGTGTGAGCATTTAGTGCCTTCTGCTCTTGTCTGGACTAAAAAACTATAAAAATACATCATTTGTTTTATTGTTGCCTTTCAGCTCTGCCAATTCTATTCTTAGCTGTAGCCTGAAGTATTATGACAGTCAACAGACAAAACAAGTGTTATGTAGATGTTGGTTACCCCCTAAGAGATATTCTTATATGGGCAAGAAATTAATCTGAAGGATCAGTATTCATTTTATCAGGGGCATTTTCCCTATTTCAACGCTAGAACAAGTGATTCTTCATGTCTATGTTGTTGTTTTCCCCCTTTTAGAACTGATGTTTGATACTTTTTCCTTTATTTATCAAGGGAACCCACCTGGGAAAACCTTAAATTGTTCCAGCACGTATCACATAATTTTTATGCCATATCCTTGTCTCACCTGTCAGCCCTGATATTCTTAATATATCAGCTCGCAACCTCTCCTGTACCAGTAACATCAGCTTGATAACTCATCTGTTACGTTTTCAAACACAGACCTTCACACTTAGCATGAGCTTCCTATCAGCATTTACAGAGCTAATTGTTGTCTGCCTTCATATCCCTTCCTAAAGCCTTTTTTCCCATATGATGACAGAAAATTTTGAGTGATTATGCAGCTGGTATGCTTTGACCTCTCCTTTTCTTTTCACCAAATATTGTATCACTGTTATATTGGACTCCCCATTTGTTTCCTGAATCCATCTGTTGCCTCTTCCTTACGCCTAGATGGTATTCTCTGTGACAGTTCCCGCTCATGATTTTGTAGGTGCTGCAGCAATACAACGTACAGATCGACAATAACAGCATTCTTCTCTCTCTTTTTTTTTCATCGGAAAACATGTCTCATTTAGTTACCCTGTCTTACTTAAGGGAGAAAGAATTAGAAGCTGTAAAATCAGCAGACCAAAGCAATCCAAACACATAACTTCAGTGCTTTGATCAAGCAGACAGAAACACCAGGTTGGGAAAGTTGCCCAGCTCAAAATAACAATATTCACCAGCTACTCATGTATTCATAGCTACCAATGAGTTATAGACAGAAACTGTCAATGTAAATTGCATTCTGTTTTAAAGGTTTCTTATAGGAAGACTGTTCTGCCTCTTCCTCCATAGTACATTATCATGACTGAATAAGCAAGAAAAGAAAGGACTTTTGTGGTATCTGCCCTCTGCAAGGGATGTACTGTTTACTGCAAGCTGATTTATTAGGGCTTGAGCTTAAAACTGTTCAACATTTAGCTTAGCCTTTATCAGGCAGGGTGATGTCCCTCACGTACTGAGAGCTTACAATGGCTTTGCTAACCATGCGTATGCAGATGGTACATCTTTGCGCAGACTTCCCCAGTAGCCGTCCCCATGTTTACTTTTTGAGAAGTTTACTCCTGTTATCTTTGTATCTGTACCCTGGCAGTAGACTGTTTCCATCTTAGATGCTGTTAGCACTCCTTCGCTAAGTCCATTAGTTGAAACCTAAAATATAAGGGGCCTTTAAGCCTACTGGTGTTTATTTACAAAAGAAAAAAAGGATGTGTTTAATGAAATGCAAAAAATAATGCATCTCCAAGTACACCTCATGCCTAAAGAGGGAGTTAACAAAAGTGAAATCAGTTCAGGCTTTCAGATTTATCAGAGCATGACCATAGATACAGTTCATAGCTCAAAGCGTTTGTGTCAGATGCAGATGCTGCCCTGATCTAAACAAATGCAGGTAAGGGAACTACACAGGACGCTACAAAGCTGCAGCTCTGTCCCATGGGCAGGAGCACATACCGAACTGGCTGGTAAGAACACAAATTATTATCCTTATCTGATAGCCAGGTGCATCTCCGAAGGGAAGTGTTGTGTCCAGTCTGTGTATTCCTAATGGGCCTGCATCTTAGTTTGTAGCCCTTATGGTAACTTCAGAGGCTCTGTCAGGAGATATCCGAAGTCTCTGTTAACAGGATACCCTAATTTTCTTCTTTTGCTATGCAAAAACTGCTGTATTTTCTAATTGACAAATACACTTAATCAAGTTCAGTACTTTGTGCTAACCACGCTAATTTCTTTTTTGCATATTTGGCCACTTCAAAGGTCTTTTCTAAACTTCAAAGACTACCTTTTGAAGTCTTAAATTGTGAGCCAGCTAAAAGGATTTACATCCTCCATTCAAGGAGCATTTAAGTAAATACTTCCACTGGAATACATTTTTTGTATTTCACAAGTGTCCCCCCCCCAAGAATGAAAGATGTCCCTGCCCACAGCAGGGGGGCTGGAACTAGATGACACTTAAAGGACCCTTCCACCTCAAACCATTCTATGATTCTGTGATTGTATGATAAGAAGCTTGCTGTACTGAAAATTCCTGTACTGCTCCTTGACAGAGAGACATGTTTCAGTAAAGTAGCTATTAACATATGACTATTAAATATTTACTAAAATACTACCTAAAAGAAAAAGGAAAAGGGACTCAGCCTCCTTCTGATACTGAGAATATTATTTTCCTAATTCCAGTGAAATTTATGATAGTGCAAACATGTTTTTGGTGAAGTGCTATTGCCAGCAAAGCCCATCAATGTTTTGCCAACCTGATTGTAATTATAACTTGAAGTTTCTGTCAATATCGTTTTAGAGGTAGGCTGTAATCCGTAGGCTACAGGGAAACTGTGGATATGCCTCTTCTCCTTCCACTATGCTCCCCCACCAGCCACAGGAAGAAAGAAGCAATAATTTCTCAGCAGAAACAATCTTCCTCCTTTTGGCCATATGGACTGGCTATTCTGGATTGGCAGAATAGGACAAAGGGGATCCAGAAGGAATCCTATATCTGGACTGTACTTCCCAGTTAATTAATGCCAGAACTACAGTTATAGCTCAGGAAGAGTCCCGAGGCAGGTGTTCTCAAGCATTTCAAGATAGTTTGTTTTCACTAGTTTATTTCTAGTCTTTGCCACTGTGTGAAATCATGAAAAGTTAAATGTTAGTCTGGCATCTGCTAGTTTACATTTTCTGAAAATATACTGTTCTGTATATAAATCTCAGTGTTCTGTGAATGTCATATATCTTTCTGGTATCCTGATTAGACACTCAGTTGGAATTTTTTTGTTGAAAAGATTTTTTGGTCAAAAAATGAATTTTTAAAATCAAAAGATCTCCAAAACCTAGTTAGCTTTGACAAGAAAACAAAATAGGAAATGGAAAAAGTCCAGCAAATTATAAAAAATATAATTTGAAAAGCAAGAGTTCATTATTTCATTTCATAATTTCATGTTCTGTATGAATTGTTCAGTGCTCCATCTTCTCTATTTAAAGACATGTCAATAGAAGTGGTGTATTAATGTGCCTGGCTATTGGCATGTAATCATATAATATGACAGTTAAATATCAAGTTATGGTTTTTAAACCATTAAGCTCAGCAGATACTTAGTACTAACTGATAAAATATCTTAAGCTTTTTTTCTAACTTGTCTTCAGCATTGTTTCATCATCTAAAGTGATAAGAGGAAGACACCTACTGTCTCTGTCTCATTAAGAAATCATTGGTTTTGCCTTGCTGTTTTGTCTTGCTTTGTACTTTTGTCTTCCCCTTGTAGTTTGGCTAGGCTCTGGAAGAGACCATCAATTTACCCCTTCTGATTATCATTTAAGTTAACAAATATCTGAGACTTCACCTCTCTATGCTTTCTTTTCTGCTAGGAATAGATTTAGCAATAAGGGTAGAAGACATCTTTGACTTCCAAATCACAACTTTGCAGTCACAAGAGGCTTGTGTTTCTGGGAGGCCAGAAACAGTGTCTTTCTAAAGTACTGCCCCAGCTCAGTTGCTATTTGATTGAACTAGACACACTCCCTCAAAATGCAAATTCTGAAGCTGCCTTCATAGTTTAGAAATATCATTTTAGGCATCTTAAATAAAAATGATACAACTTTCAAAGATGCTGAGTGCAGCTCCCATTTTATTTCCCTGGGATTCGTAAAATGTAATTAGGCCACTTACATAGTAGGAACCTTGAATGTGAAGGCATTTTATTTATCTAGGTTAGACTATTTTGACCTATTGTTTATTTCATACCTAAGGCTGATCTACCTTTTATATGTATTACAAGGAAATAGGTTTCTTCCAGTCCCCTTTAAACTTGTTGTTTCATAAATATTATCAGTGTTCAATCTCAGCTGTAAATAATGACTCGCATTTTGAGGTAGACCATAGCTTAATTGGTAAAATTGCTTAATTGTCTTACTTACACACTGTGTTCTCTGCTGAGTTATTTAGAGCGCTTTCTATACAAAATGCATTATTCAAAATGCAATCTGTGCTCTTGACTTGCAGACTTCACATACATTACAGAAGCTCATCTGTTCATTGTTTTCCTTTTTTTCTTCCATATTCCAGCACCTATATCTCTTAATATTTATTTTCTTCAAAAAAATGTTCTTTTCAGAATTTCTTCTCACTTACAAAAAGCTAATCTAAAGCACATATCAGGGAGAAGGAGAGAGACAGCATAAATACGCTTTAAGATGATAAAACTCCCTCTGCTGTCCTTTCCAACTCATTGAACAATAATGGCATCAACAACAGTTTTGTTCGTCTTTCTGCCTTTCTGGTGGTTTTCAGCAGTTGAAAACATCCTCTAAGTAAAAGAGCAGAAGCAAAGGCTCATATGCTGTGTGGAATCTTTCTTTACCTAGCATATTGCTATGAAACTACTATGTTACAATAAAACAAAGTTATAAAAATCCCATTGGAAGGAATGAAAAGGCAGGTGGTATCATTCCCTAGAAGTGTGCCAATATATTACATCAAGCTGTTCTTGACATCTGTGATTGCTGTGTGCTCATTAGGAGAACAGGCAATACTGTTGTAAGCTGCAAGTGGGAAGAATGAAGATTCCTGGACTTTCTGCCATACCTGTTTGCACTCAGAAGCATAGATGAGATACTATTATAAGGTAATTATAAGAGAAGTTCATTAATCATTTAAGACCTTAATTAATCAGGTAGCAACATGAAGTTCTATCAGCAGATGCTAAGAAACGTGAAATCCCTTTGACTGTTTAACTTCCTAGATTAATGCCTTGTTCAGGCAGTGTCTGCATTGCACCACTCTTCTCCTGTTGCATAACAGTCCACAGCCATCCCGCTGTGATCTGCTCCGGCTGTTTGAGATTTCTCTGTTACTTCACCTCGCTGACAACCCTGTTTGTACCTCCCTAGCAGTACGATTACCACTCTTGGGAAGTGCTGGTCCTTGGGATGGTTCCTAGCTACATGTTGCCTTTTACATAGTGCTCTGTAGCTGCATTACAGTTTTATGAGTTTCTCTTTTTTCAGTCTTTCATTAACAAGAAAAGGCAACGGAGCTGCCTTTAATCCTCGATGTCTATAGTAGGTAGCCCCAGGAATAATCTTCACAGGTCTGAATTTTAGCACTCCCCAAATGCTGGCTTGCTCCAGTGACCAGGGGTCTAGGATTCTTTTGAAATACTTTATCTAAAAAATATCTTTCCTAAAGTCCTGGAAGACTTGGAAGAGAAGTTTTCCGTGTTATAACAGATGGAGAAAAAGGAAGAACATTCATTGAATTAGTTTGAAGCTAAGGAAAAGTTTAGCTTCGGTCTGAGCTTCAGGAGAGACTGACATTACTGATATGTTCCCAGCTGATTGGCGATGTCAGCTATGTTTCTTTCCATCAGAACCTTAAAGCTGTCATTTATATTTTTACAGGTACTTAAGATGTTATGCGGTTAAACTGTGCACAATAATTCACCTTCAGTTGCCGTCATTTTCTCTCCCATAACAAGACTTTCATAAATCATTCCTAACCAAGTAAATAAATCTCTCAGTTCCCACCATGCACCATTATTAAATTTCCATCCTTCCTTAAAAATCAAGATGAATGCATTTAGTAACTGCAAATAACTAGAACTGCCATCCTTTAAAATATTATCTCCCGGTATAGAATTTGAACTAGAGAAATGCGTTTACTTTTAAGAATTTGAACATTCATCATCTGGCAGAAGTGGCATACTATATACATGAAAGTTGGCAGTGGAGTGGAGCTGTATTTGACACCTCTAGGGAACATCAACAATAGCCTACAAAAGTAAGAGAGAAATACGATGAAGCTTCATACTGAAATATGAAAGTGCTCATGATATATACCACAGTGCTGACAGCCATTCTGTGCCCTTGAGAATCTTTAGCAACAGAAGTGTTCAATCATTTGCATTAGTTTGGCAGTTAGTTTTTGTACTGTAAACACTTGCACAATTTCATTTTCATGTGCTTAATGCAGTAGAATCGGTTAGCCCTGTGTGGGATCAGGTCCTTTTGGTGTCTCGTTTGTATGACAGATATGACTTTTCCATTTTTGTTCATGTTCTTGTCTATGTGCAATGAAGTGGTCATCCTAAGTAGATGTTGAATTCTTTTTTGAAAAATGCTTATGATATTTCAGCTGTGGGTTTTTCTGTGGGGTAAAGGGTTTGGCATTTTTAGGTTTTTCTCTTTTTTGTTAGTTGTTATTCTTTTCATTAAGGTTTATTAAATTTTTAAGATTAACTTTTAAGAATATCTGCTTCTACATCAAAATTTTGATCTAGAACAGAAAACCTGTAGCATTTCGTTTGTATTTTATGAAGTGTGAAACATTGTGTGGTGGATGATCATAGTTAAAACAAAAAATCACATTACTTTAAAATTTAAAAAATCCTCTTGATTTGAAGATTAATCCTACTGACCCTGTTTTTAGGATAAAAAAACATTCTTTTATGGCTTCTTCAAATTTCTTCAAAATAGTAATTTTTCATAAATTTAAAAAATTATGCTATGGTAGAAAAGAAGATTTCAATGGAAATGAACTAGGAAACGCCAAGACAAGAGTATAGTTCTCTGACCCGATCCTTAGCACGTAAGAAAGTGGATGTAGAAGACTACCAGATCAGAGTAATAGTAGTATTGCACACATTTTGAGAGGTAAATGACTGCCGAAAGCGATGGCACCAGTGAATCAGCCTCACTGTAAACAGCTACTTTAGTAGACGAAACAATGTTTACAATTGTCTGTCCATGAGGGAACCGTGCTTCTCAAAAGTGAATGACATGATCTTAAAATATAGACCATCAAGACATACGAGAGATGTGCTTCCTTTAGGCAAGTGGTATATTTACACAGTTGTATTTAAAATTTGGTCCAGAAATCAATAACACGTGTCTGTATCTTACCAGCAGTGACCACAATACCTACTAAAACTTGCATTCAGGACACCTTCAGCAAGCAGCATCTGAAATATGAGCAACAAGTTTTATGTGCAGGGCTTTTTGATGTGCAATGAAAGCCTCACCTTGATTGACATCTAAGCCCTCAATGGTGCAAACACTTGCAGACAAAAGTAACTGTATGTACATGAATAACATTTCTCATCTCAGGGGAACTGTTTGCATATGTACATGCACACAGTTGCAGAACTGGATGAAACTTTTTGGTTTCTTTGTGTGATTTCCCCCCACCCCCCCCCATAGTAGCTGAAAACAGCATTTCACTCCACAGTAAAACACATAGCATATAATGTCCTTTTAACGTGTTAGGTAAGCAAACATGAAACTAACCACGGAAGTTGAAAACACAACTGGCTTTCTTTTAATCAAAACTGATGTTTCTTTATTTTCCTTTTCCCACTTTAATTATAAGGATTATATGCTGTGTGTCTGACTTGCAACTGCAAGAGAAAATTCTTCATAATTTGACTTGCACTTCTTTAAGGATTAATACAACCAAGCTAAACTCAAAGTCTATGCACTGACTGGCAAAAAATATTTATTTTTCTGTTACCAAAAAAAAAAAATCTTTGATGATTCTATTTCAATTTTTTTAACATTTACAATATATCAAATAGAGTTAAAGGTCTTGCTGCAACAAGAATCAATGATGCCTAAGAGGTATGTTACATATAGTGATCCACACTATAAATTAAGTTCTAGATCTCTACAAATATTGTAGTTATACCTCTGTGAAGTTGAAAATGCAAGCAGCTTCTTTGTCACAGCCTAATTGGATAGAAAAAGCTTTCCACTGAAAATTTTCAGCATAATGTTGCTATTGTATGTATTTTTGTTTGTATGATGCAGCTGTATATGGCACATGCTGTTATCATCTACTATACAGATAACACTATGGAAAGACCTGGAAATGTGACAAGAAAAGCTTTTCTTGTACTTGGTTAAGCTTGCCAAAAACTGCCATGTTGTGAGTTTTCTTTCTTTTTCTGATGAAAAGAAAATTCCTGTCACTGCAGTCGTGATAAGTGACAGAAATAGCCTAAGGTAAATAAATACACAGACCAATTTTACTCTTTCTCCTGAGTTTTCACAAAATAGCAATAGCATGGCTCCCTTGCAGTTAACACAAAACCATTCCGACAACACCATTACTCAATAATTTAATACCTTCTGTTGCAGGTGATGTAGTCTCGTGCCTTTTCTTGATCTCAGCTTTTACAGGTTTAATCATTTCCACTCAATAACCAAAAGAGACCATATATATAAATACTGTCCACCACTACCTGTTGACATCAGTGAAGTAAATTTTTGCCTGTTTACCATGTCAAATGCTTGAGAACAGCATGCATGCTCCTTATATCCACTTAAGCACTTAACAGAATGTTCACGTATCGATTTTCAAGTGTCTTTTAAACCACTCAAATGAATTACATATGAGCATCAGAGCATTTGTGAGTTGTCCAAATGGGCATTGATCCTGCGTAATGACCTTGCTTCCACAAGGATCATTCTCTTTATTCCTTTCCTTCTATTTTTCCCTTTGGTTTGTCTAGCCAACATATAGCATGTTAAATTAAGATTCAGTCCCCTATCACCAGATGTGTCTTAAACATTTTTGTCGTAATAAAAGAAAGAAAATGATATTCCACACACTTGTCCCGAGTTCTGCATTAACCTCATTGTAGCATTATTTCTCATTCAAATCAATGTAAATGAGAACACAGAGTTTTTCTTTATAAGGGATCTTTCACAATGAGTATATAAACTGCCCGATGAACCTCACTAAGTATGGGATCAGGCTGCTGGAAAGAGAAAAGCTTTCCTACTCAGCCCATACAAAAAACCTAGGAGATGCTTCATCTTTTGAGGTTTAGCAGAGCTTAACACTTCATCATTGCCTCTTGAAGTATCCTGCACATACTCCGCATTGTGAAACAGTTTCTTGAAAACTGTGGAATAGCTCCAAAAAGGTTTCTCTGTATTGTGCCATCTTCACAGAAGTATCTCTGGATGAGATTGGTCTTAAATGTTCCATTAGTATGGCAGTAGTCATTGCCTCCTGTGGGAGTCACTGGGGAGGGGCGGGCGTGAGTGACCTTTCTGCCACCTGCAAGTTCCTGCTTCTGCATTCTGTCTTCTCACTGCTTTGGCTTTCTGTGTTACTGCCTTACTTTATACCAAAACAAATAAATACTTATTGGCAAGAAAGCAGCACAGATTTGCCTTATAAAAAGGGTCAGAAGCCACTAAGTGACCAAGCCCGTATAATTTAAGCAGTAGTCCAGAGTACAGTGTGAAATCTTTAGCACAGCCCTATCTCGTGAGGTTGTGTTGACAGCTGGTGATTTCTATCCATTCTCACAAAAGAGCATGTTGTTTAGCAGAAGTGCTGCAGTTATTCTGATATATAGAGGAGTCTCACAAGCTGCATTTTTCAGTGACTCTCAGTTTTTACTGTCTGAGGGCTGTGTTTCTGTCTTGGTAGTTAAATCCACGTTTAGTTGCAGAGGCAAAATGTTGATTTAGTTTAATACAGTTGGCAACACAGAGATTCACCTACAAAATTACAGGCCTCTCTTAAAAATCAGTCCTCCCCCAACCACAATTCATATCAATAGTCATTGAACATGACTGTACTTCCATCTTTTCCTGCTGTTATTCAAAGGCGAAGAAATGCATAAAAAGATTTAAAAAGATCTTTTGTTCTACAAGTTTACTACAGGGGTGTAAGTTAAAAATTTGTCTAGACAGGGACACGTAAGCAAAATTAAACCAAATTCATTTACTGCAGTATTCACACATTTAAGTATCCCTTTCTGTGATATTCTTATCAGAAACAAATTATTTTTAAGTAAATTCATTTTACTTTGGTCAACTAAAGCTTTATTTCTGAATTACAGTATCCACATGAACTCAAGGCTGTATTGAAGATATTTTAAATTTACATCTCTATTTAAATAATTCTGCTTTGCTTTCCTGCTTATCTTTCCCCGTGTAGACATGGCATCACAGCTGATAGAACAGAACCCAAAGGGGCTGACCTTGACAGTGTGATGTAAAGCCTCTCTGTGCAGTCTATCGCTTGGTACTCCCTGTTCCTTTCACCTCCGCTGAATCACAATAATGTACTTTGTAACAAGAGTTGATATGGATCATTTATAACTGGGAATGTTTTTATACACGTAAGACCATAAGATAGGTACATTTATTAAAACTCAAAAAACAGGTTGGGGTTTTTTTTCTGGATTTTTCTTTTTTTGTTGTTTTTTTTTATTTTTTATTTATTATTCAGGCTTTTATGGAGCTGTATTTCTTTCGATGGATAGATTGCTAGATAGACATCCTGGCCTTAGCGACCCAGGAATAGTCTGTCTTCCTATGTTCCTGTGATATAGTTTGTTTCTTAAAATTAAATCATCTTTAGGTTTTAAGAATGTTTGGAAAATGTCTTAAGGTCACTACGTTTACAAGATAAGAAGTCATAAAAATAGTTACTAATTCAAATTGTGAGAACAGCACCAAAGAAACTGGGGGGCGGGGAAGCAAACCATACTTAGCTGTGAAAGGGAGCTTTTTGCTGACCTTGCTAAAGGTTAAGGAAGGCACCTCCCCTCCAACAGGATTCCAGTGGAGAGAGGACACATCTCTCCTCTCAGTGCAGTAGGAGTGCCAAGGCAGGTGTCAACGCAGTGAATCAGGCTTTTTCTCTTGGAGACTGTATGCATGAGTATGCTGAGAATATGCACAGCAACAAAGCAAAAGCCTTCACATTCTACAATGCTGTGCCCATGGCTTTCCAAATACTTATTTCTACACGCAGCACTTGCAGGCTTGAACGCACCTGTGCTGTGCTTTCCTCTAAGATGATAATGTCCAATTGTAATAGAAATAACTGTTCAACCACGTAAGTCTGAGTTAAGTAACGAGAGCACACAGTGCAGAAGGCAAGGGGATATGAAAACTAGCACGTAAGTCGTGCCTGTCAGTTTGATATCCTTGTTCTTTGCTTTATTTTGGTTTATAAAATGTTATGTTTCACAAAATACCTTTTGTACTTTGCTGTCTTTCATGCAAGGGATCTCAGAGCACTTTATACACATTACTAATTAGGCTGCAAAACAACCCTGGAGATAATTAAGTATTTATAATTGTACAGATGCATGAGCTGAAATAGTGTCTGAGACACAGGGCCTCATTTACATTAAAGGTCCCTTGAACTGCTCTATTAGCATAAAATGTCCTTAAAATAGTTGTAAATTAGATTCTTAGGAATGTTAGTGCTTCTTTATCCCTCAGAACAATGTAAAGAGGTAGCTTGTTCGCAGGCCAGTTTATGTATCTGATCTTACACTGTAAACTGGCAGTCCAGAACCTGTTTTCGTCCACATACGGACTTCTGCAAAGAGCCTGTTGTATAGGAAACCCAGTGCTGCTCCCAACGCCATTTACATCAACAGCTCCCTACTGCAAAATTTATAACTTACACATTTAATCACTGTCATGATTTCCTGCTGAATCTGTATTTCCTATTTACAGTGCACAGTTTCAAGACGAGGCAGGAAAAGTGTCCCTATCCTGATCTGTGTAAGATCTGAATTGCTGAAGGTGGCTTAGGTACAGTTGATTGACTTTGCATTGCAGTGAAGTAGAAACAAAGTGTCTGTTAAGTTGTCTCAGAATATGGGTGATAATTTCCATTTGAAAAATGCTTATTTCTTCTGTTTTTATTATCTGATCTTGCCTTTAGTTTTAATTGCTGAAATTCTGCCTAAGTTCCCTTCTAGGTACCTCTGTTCTTCGTTTAGTTTGTCCCTAAATTCATCTGTCAAGCATGGATTTTCCGTTAAAACTTTTTTATGTTGGTTTTTTTTTTCCTTATTCTCTTTCTTTCTTGCTGTTTCCTCAGCAAGCTTGGAGCAAGAGAGAAAATTATATTAGAATCATAGAATCATAGAATCATTGAGGTTGGAAAAGACCTCTAAGATCATCAAGTCCAACCGTCGACCCAACACCACCATGTCCACTAAACCATGTCCCTAAGTGCCTCATCTACTCGTCTTTTAAATACCTCCAGGGATGGGGACTCCACCACTTCCCTGGGCAGCCTGTTCCAATGTTTCACCACTCCTTCAGTAAAGAAATTTTTCCTTACATCCAATCTAAACCTCACCTGCCACAACTTGAGGCCATTTCCTCTCGTCCTATTGCTTTTTTATACACAACATAACAAATACTATGCTAGGAAATTCCTTTGCAGTCTGCCTCTGCCCTGACCTAGGACTCCTTGCTGTAGGAACAGCAGGACTTTGCCTCTGCTTCTCACTAACACAGCTTAACTGAAGCCGTACCTTCCCACATCTTCACTATCCCAAAGCTCCCAAAGGACATACAGTAAAATGCTTTTTCAGCATAAAGAAGGTAAATAAAACGGAAGTCTGACAATAATAACTTTCTTAAGAAATCTTTGTAGTGTAAAAAAGGGACTGGTTTGCCTGGCTAGTCTGACTGGTGGCTCCACTTCCTCTAATGTGGACAGTCATCCAGCAATTTTTCAAAAAAGCATTTTTTCCTAGTCAGAAAAGTAGATCCTGTGCATTGAAAACTGTGGATAATAACCTGGGCCACACATTTCAAATGAAGAACTGAAGTTGAATCCAAGAGCAAAGTTTGCTTTGTTTGAACCTGCTAGGCATGTTTCCCTCACAGAGTGGAGATCAGTTTCAAAATCCCCACATCTTCGGAGGTACCTCTGAGTATTAGCTCACATCCCAAAAGCAGTGTGACTATATATTAGTGTGGCACTGCGTAAAGGTATATAAATTCTGCTTCGCACTGTGGCTAATTGGTTCACAATGTCAGTCTGCTACAGCTCCTTCTAGTCCCTTCTAGGGTTTGTGTCATCAGTACTGATTCAGGATCTTTGCTCTGTGGCACAGACATCCCTAGAGGTTTCTTCCTGTACAGAGAATTCTCGGTGTCAGATGCTGTTTAGAAATGCATGTAATTTCTGTTTGCTTTTCAGTTTACACTGATGATGTCAGGGTAGTTTTTTTAGTTAATCAAGGTACCTTCTGCAGTTACTGCAGTAGCAGAATAAAAAATACAAGCACTGTTTATTGCCAGTTGATTTTCTCCTTCAGCAAGAAGGCTATGAATTTAAAATACATATAGCTTAAATGTGGAGGACATTCTGTACAAACTTCAAGGTTGATTTGAATTTTGGGCATAAACCACCTGACAGCTTCCATTTCATGTTGTGCTATTTTAGCTTTTAGTAAGTATAGCATCAGTAAGAAACACATATACAGCTGATGCACAAACTAGTAGATCTTTGCCTCTACTTAATTTGTCCTGACAAGAAGTTGCTGCTGTTCAGTTTAGTTTAGGAGTGAAATAACCTTGTATCAATCCAAGTGTATATATAAGAGAGTTTCAGCTTCTAAATAGGAGGTGTTTCACATTTTCTACCCTATGACCAAGATTTTAGACATAAACTTAGACATTTATATATCACAAATACTCTACGGCATTTAAATGAAACCATCTCTCTCATCACTGCATTACCGTGGCAGGAACATGAATATAAGATTGGATAGAACTTTCTGGATTATCAAATCCAGTTGTTTTCTTTCTCGGGCAACTATGGTGTAAATGGCTCACATTTGCTTTGAGGTCAATTGCTTTCCTTACTCCGATAGAGATACTGGTTCAGGAACTCACTCCTTTCATGATTAGAAATCTATTATTTGCAACCTCTGTATATGCAAAGCCAGTCTACACCAGTTTGTACTTGTACCACCTTTGTTCATTAGCCCGAACAGCTCTTCTACTTGGTGTTTCCCTCCAATATACTTATGCCAAAAGCAGTTTTGTCTCTTGTTCAGCTGTCATTTTGCTTGGGTTGCCACACCAGCTCCTTGTAATCTTATTCTGTAAAATAGATTTTTTTTTTTTTCTCCTTGACCTCTCTCATAGTCCTTCTCTACACTTGCTGCACTTTGAATTAGTATAACTTGCTTGCGCAGGACCAGATGACCAGAGTTGTATCAAATAGTAACCAGGAAGCCTTTTTTGGTGCCTTGGATCATGGCATGAATACATCATATGTCATCAAATAGCCCTTAGATTTTACAGGAACTTTATATTAGTCCCCAGGTACCGGCATTCTATTTTATACTGGCAGAATCCATCTGATTTTTGTTATTTCAGTCCTCAAGATCACTCTTCTTGCTGCATGATACTGCTATCTTCCATATGGCATCTTCTTCTCACCTTTTGTCATCTGTAGATTCAATTAGCACATTCCTAGTTTTTGTTATATTTTTGTTGATTAAAAGATCAAATAAGCTCAACCCTTGCACTGGTCCTTGAGGAATTCTCCATGTAAAGTCCCTGCAGCCTTATAGTTGCTTTCAGGATGATCTGCAGTTCATATCCACTCTACATTTCTAACAGGTCCCATCTTCTCCATCTTAAATAGTAGTTGTATATGTGGCATCATATCAGAAACTTTGCTTTGCTTTGCTGAAGTCCAGTTTCTTTTTTTCTAAAACATAAATTATCCTTTCCCAGAAAGATATTAGTTAAATTTAGCATGTAAATCTTGAAAGTATTTCATTAGTTTTAAGCAGCATTTTTATAGTCTTATTCTTTGCCTTACCAAGAGAAAAAGAGACAAACTTTTATAGTTTGCAAAAGAAACAGCTGTCCTGTGCTTCTCCATAACATAAATGATGACTTTGGTTTAAAATGCATCATGCCACTAATCAGTTTTTAGTGTACGCTGCTCTTGGAAGAGTGGGTAACTACTTTCATGGACAAACTAGGAACTCATGGCTTATATGCCCTCAATTAGTATAAGTAGTGGTTCTAGTGGGTGTGTCACATCTCTGATTCTTTACATGCTGTTTCAGTATTGTCCTTTTGGACCATTGCTGCTGAATCATGTCCCTATGCTCAGCTCTAGTAACCACTGGGTTAAACTAACTCTACCTATCATGGATAGCGCTTGAAAATAGAGTCAGGGCACTAGCCCATGATTGCTCCATTTCCTAGCAATCAGCTTGCTCCCTAATTCAGAGACCATTCCAGCTAGTTTTCTCTGACTCCTCCGCTCTCGAGCCGATTAGCTCTACGCAGTGTAGCTGTGAGTTGCCAAGTGCCGTTCAGCGTTGACACCGGGGATCAGTCCTCAGACCTCCTTTATTTAGCAGAAGCAGATCAAGTGGTTCCTATGCAGTACCCTTGTGACCTGGGGACATAATTACTATTTAATATGTCTCTTGCATTCTAAGTGCCTGAAATGCTTATAAGACCGTGCTTTTATCATATGAGGCCAGGTGTGTACTACATGTCCCTCAGTATGCTGTGAGGGCATATGAGGGCACAAGGACTATTACTGAGAAACTGTCCTTGGAGGAGCAAACAGAACATGGCAGGATCAATATCCACATTGCCTGTTTGGTGGATTTTAGAGCAAAATACCATAGCAGCTGTGCCAGGGTGTCCTCTCAGCGAAAACCAGTTGGTCACTTCAGAAAGGAATACAGGAGTGAATTAGCATGAGCGTGGTGAGGGTAGTCAGGGAATCCGGGTCCTGGCTCAAAGAGGGCGCAAGGCAAACTGGCAATGCAGAAGTGACTGTGCTTGCACCATTTCCCTGGCACGTGCAGTTCCAGGTCAGACGATGCCTGGAACACTTGAACACTCTGTAATTCGTGATTCAATGAAACCTGACCAGCTTGCTAATTTGGAAGTTTATCTGATGCCATTACAGCTTTTAGATCTTGAACAAAGTATCTAAAATGTAATCCTTTGGGAACTACTTAATTCTTTTGCCATTGCTAGCTAAGTTTTTTGCATTGGCTATTTCCTCTAAGGAATAAAAGGAGACATTTACTTCTAAAAAGCCAACAGGACCGTGATAATGTATTTTACATTTTAGGCAAAAGCATTTTTTTCTTTGTAAATTAATATTTTAAATCTATGCACACCAAAATTCTGTTACTGTTGCTTTCAGTTAGAAATAATAAGGTTAAAGAAGCAACCTCAATTAAACTATACAGGTAAGGAAAGAAATTATTTTCAACTGAGCAAGAATGAAAAGTCTAAATGTTGCATTAGATGTTTAAAGTGTACAGTAAGAATCCCCAATACACATTTTAATTTGCATTTAATACCTGAGTTCCTCTGAGTGAAATCCCAGTTGCTTATGAAAAGCTGAGGTTTAAAAACTGTCTAGTGGCCATAGTCTTAAGGCAGAAAGTCAAAGTCGTCTATTACTGAGAGAATAATTAAGGGTCTGGTCCTCAGCTTGGCTAACTTGATGCAGTTCCTCTGAGGTTAATGGAGCTTGACTGATTTACATGAGCTGATAACTTACCTTCAGCTCCATGTTTTTAGTGAGTAAAATAATTCCCTTCCCCTTTAAAAGCAGAACTGCAATTATTTGCTAAGAACTGTCTCATATCCATTTAGGAAATATTCCACAATGAGGGAACAAATGCACAAATAAACTTACTGATATACATCACCTACAGGGCACCAAGCCAGAGGGAATGATGACAGAGATAAAGGTGAAGGTCTGCTCAAGTTTTAGGGAATCCGTAGGGTGCACTTTTTGTGCACTTGCTTACGATGAGTTGAGTGACATAGTGTCCTGGTTTTGGCAGGGAGAGAGTTAATTTCCTTCTTAGTAGCTGGTACAGTTGGTATTATTACCTGAAAGGAGGTTGTAGCGAGGTGGGTGTCGGTCTCTTCTCCCAAGTAACTAGCGATAGGACGAGAGGAAATGGCCTCAAGTTGCGCCAGGGGAGGTTTAGATTGGATGTAAGGAAAAATTTCTT
>NW_008795492.1:3012769-3016577 GCF_000699145.1 Aptenodytes forsteri | reverse complement strand
TATTATTATTATTATTATTATTATTATTACATTATTATTAATGTTATTATTATTTTATTTCAAGTATTAAACTGATTTTATCTCAACCCACGAGTTTTTGTCACTTCTACTCTTCCAATTCTCTCCCCCATCCCACTGGGGGAGCAGGGGGGAGGAGTGAGTGAGCGGCTGTGTGGTACTCAGTTGCTGACTGAGGTTAAACCACAACACATAGTGCAAAATATACAGGACTGCTGCTAATCCCATATGTGTACCTTATGTAAGTAGATTCATTGTCATTGTGCTATTGTAATATACAGTGTTCATACAAACTAAACGCAGATAATGTCTGTGTACAATTTCTCCAATATCGATGGAAGAAACAGTGTCTCATGGAAAGATCAACAGCTCCTGAAACATGGATGTTCAAACATACTGCACAATGTTATTCCAAATATCATGATACTTAACATCTCATTTGCTGAAAAATACTTGAGTTAATAAAATATGGGATTACCATAAATCCACCAACAGGTAGTATCTGTGAGAGCTGCTGAATGAAATGAAAAGCAGGATAATTCAGATATAAGCATGCATTAGGAAAGGATTTAAAGGAACAAACTCTCTCCATGTTTTCCGCTGCTCTTTGATGGGGGTTAGCTTCGAGTTCAGTAAGAAGCATTCAAAGTTCAGGAGTGAGTTACTCTTTCTTAACAATGATAGCCAAATCTAGAAGAATAAATCATGGTCTTCTATGAGAACAGATGGATGGTTTTGTGATCAAAACATCAGACAGTTTTCTCTGCTGTCTTTACTATACACTTAATAAATGTGAACAGACCATTCACTTAACTTTCCTATATCCAAATTTCCCAACAGTAATTTGCAAATAACATTTGCTGAAAACACTTGTTTCTTTTGAAAGTGGAAACAGTTACAGGCTTGTTTAATTTTAATATATTCAACATGCTCAAACATGACAGAAGTATCTGCTGTAGAAGGGCATGATAAATGTCAGTCAGGGTGCTTAGCTGGTGTCCAGGTTAGAGCGTGACCTAAGCCATTAAGTGCAACACAGCAACTAGAACTGCTGCTTCAATTCTGACATGGGGGTATTAACCCTTAGCAGGAGGAGTACTGTATCTACCACAGAGGTCCTTTTCCTCTCCTGCACACTGCAAACACATCACTCCAAGAAAAACATTGTCATGGTCATTGTTTTCCCTGATGGGTGCTGACCAGGACAGGACTGAGACCTATTCCAGCATACTCTGGAGAAAGCATGAAGTCTGATGTCTCGACTTGCCCAAGTTTACCTGAATCCAAATTTTCTGCAGATCAGTTTGTACATAAAATAAAACTATAGGAATTTAGAGTACAACCAAGGATAACTGATAAACCAAGCAAAGCTTGGAATATTTTAAACAGATTTGTTTCCACATTTTATTCATTTTAGTCCTAGCCAAATAACATGTCTACGTAAGAAAGAACTGAATGCTATTTTGGTTAATGCATTTTCAGTAGAAACATTATGTTACGTTTGAAGCATCTTTTTGCTTTTAAAGTTTGGATCAAGAAAAAAAACCTAACAGCCATATCATAGTCTGAATTTAAAGCACAGAAAGATAGAAAACCAGCTTGTAACAGAAATTGATAGAAGAATCAAAAAGACAATTCATACAGAGCTCTACAATACTGTTTTTCAGGAAACACTGGTAATTGAGATTAACTTGGATGGAGTAATTCTTTGGACTATACAAGGGGTGCAAATGATGCTTTTCTCCATCTGCAAACGTGCAATTTATGAAAACTGCAATATTTTCATGCTGAGTTTCAAAGTGGAAAAAAGCACAAATGTCCAGTATTGCTTTGGGAAATTAGAGACTGGGAATAGGATAATCTGATCTAACTGGAACATAGGAGAGTTTCTGCAAGCGTTATTCCAAGTGAGATTGCTTGAGGACTGAGAAGGTTCACAATTGTCAAAGAATGTGTTTAATAGGTTTCTTCATACATTTTTTCTTAAAAGTAGTACTTTTTGTTTATTAGCTATATCTGTATTTATTTATCAGGTATAGCAAGATAAAGGCGGGACTATGGTCTGTGGGCTACAGTCCTACTTGCTTCAGTCAGTGAGGCACAGACTTGCCCACATGTAGATGAAATATTATAGCTGTGCAAATCATGATTGCCAATATCCCTACACTCCTACACGTGTTGGCAAACTTTGGGAAACCTCTTGTTTTTTTTTTTTTTTTTTGGTTAGGATTGCCAAAGCCTTATGGGAGCTGGGTTCTACTCTGTGGGCTTCCAACTAACAATATATGGAAATCAGGCAGGTCTAAAGCATTTTATTTGGGGGCGAAAATACCAAATTCTCGTCCACTACACATGGACAAAATAACCTCAGAGACCACTGGCCCAATGCACAGACTGAGCAATCATTAAGAAAATCAGTCAGTATTATGTGTATTGCACACTCTGAAATTAGAAATAATGGTTATTAATAACATCTAAAGCTTTTCAACTCTGTCTCTATAAGAAGGTAAAACAAGCCAATATAATCCATAAATAGAAGAAAAATATTATTGCAAAAATCTTATAGCTTGTAATTAAAATTAATCAAGACATTTTAGTTACTCAGTGATTAAATGTCAGGATTCTGTGTTTCTGGTGATGGCAAGGGAAGAAAAATACCTCAGTAATAGTTAAAAAAATGCTCCTTTATAAGATAATGCTCTGATTTTCTACTATGACAGCTTAATAGCCTGACTGATGCAATAGAAAGCAATCACACAGACTTACACCAAAAACACACACATACACAGACACCATACTGCCTGCTGCAGAAAGCAGTGTCTTCCTAGAAAAAAAAAAAAAGGAATAAAAAGATCAACACTTAAATATCAACACTTTTGTTACTGCTTCAAATTCTTCTTAGTTCCTTGAATGTCTTTCCTTGGAGCAGTGTTCTTCATAGCACCAAATAATATGTTGATGTATCAGGGCATATGTGATTGCAGACCAATAGTGACCGTTCCTCCTCCCAGATGCAAAGCAGACTTACAGTTTCTCGGGACAAATTTCATTTTCAAAATAATGGTCTCCTCTCTTTAGCTTGTGTGAGTGGCAAGAGTTCTGGTGGAATAAACTGTTCAGTCCCATTAATTATGTTTTATTACATACCATATTCAAGAAATACAGTTTTCTGCACAACTTTGATCACTCAGGTTTGTGATAATGGTTCCTCCTACCTCTAGAGTCCTCGTGGAGTTTTATTCTCAGACATAACATTTTTTCAAGAGAATAACCTTTTACATCAAGTTTCAGAACTTTTGTTACACTGTTCTTCATTTCTGAAAGCTCTGACTTCCCTTCCTCTAAACAGGTATCTATCAGTGCCAGATGTTTTAAATACTAGGATATTGTTTACTTTGCAGAGCCCAATTTTTCAGCTTAGTAGTAGCACTACGTGCAGCTCTAACAGAGACTGCTATCAGGTCAATACAGGTATTTTTAGTATCATGTTAACTAAACCCAGCTCTTAGCCTCGTCTACACCATGTGAGTTAGCCTGGTTAGGTATAGTGGTTCCAACTGGGTCACTTAGAGTAAGTATCCTGTCAAATGCTTAACCGGAAAGGCTCTAGCATGCTTGAACTCTGTCTTTTGCTACGTATTTGTGCTGGGTTTGGCTGGGATAGTTAATTTTCTTCAGAGTAGCTGGTATGGGGCTATGTTTTGGATTTGTGCTGGAAACAGTGTTGATAACACAGGGATGTTTTCATTACTGCTGAGCAGTGCTGACACACAGTCAAGGCCTTTTCTGC
>NW_008795492.1:2972618-3012733 GCF_000699145.1 Aptenodytes forsteri | reverse complement strand
GTCATGCTCAGTATATAAAGCTGGGGGAAGAAGAAGGGGGGGACGTTCGGAGTGATGGCGTTTGTCTTCCCAAGTCACCGTTACGCGTGATGGAGCCCTGCTTTCCTGGAGATGGCTGAACACCTGCCTGCCCATGGGAAGGAGTGAATGAATTCCTTGTTTTGCTTTGCTTGCGTGTGCGGCTTTTGCTTTACCTATTAAACTGTCTTTATCTCAACCCACGAGTTTTCTCACTTTTACCCTTCTGATTCTCCCATCCATCCCATTGTGGGGGGAGTGAGCGAGCGAGTGGCTGTGTGGTGCTTAGTTGCCAGCTGGGGTTAAACCACAACAGTATTCCTTTAAAAGTATCATCAGCTTTTAGAGTTTTTATCAACGAATCTCTGTATGCACTGTCTTAATTATAGACCATTTCTCTTCTTTTTTTTTTTGTTCATTTGAATGCAAATCCTGTTCCTCACTGCTGAACAATGGAAACATCCACAGCCCTCACTTCCTCAGATCAGGGTTCAGATTTCAGGAATCAAAAGAAAAGAGCTGTGCCAAGCCTGAAGAAAATTAGACTGCTTAACATGCTTTTGAATTGTAATACTGCACATGCAATGTGATGTTAATAGTATTGTGCAGTAATTAGGAAACATATTGTGTGTGTGTGCTGTGCCCTACTACATAAAATAATATGTCAGCTATTAATTGGATACTGTTTTCATTTATGAAAAAAACCTTCTGTATGCTGAAATAATCTCCAAATACATTGAAAGAAACCAACTGTATTCGTAACTATTCTTATTAAGCCCTCAAAAGGAGCACTTCTGATAAAGACTGCTGGCAACAGATCTGCTTCAGGTGGAACTAGGTCAGTAAGCAATTGTAAGTCAATAGTTGAAATAATTGAATAGTTCAAATCAGAAGACAGTAGTTCAAATCAGAAGATTCAGTCTTCTGATTCTATGTACTGTAAGAGTGTCTACGTGACTGTGAAATGACAAAGGCTATTACAGTGGAGATTCTCCTTTCTGGAAGATATGACACCAGAAATTATACTTTCCAAAAGAAAGAGAGATTTGGAAGGTATTTTCTTAATGAATGTCAGTATGAAGAGATGACTAAGTTCCCTATCCTTAAGCGTACCTCACACACCATGAGATTTATACTGGTACTTACTGGAGAGGTAGTGCTTGTTAATTTTGGCTGGACAAGCCTGTTTTCTACCCATTTGGGGGGGCTTGTGTATCCTTTGGGTTCCTAGGTTAAGTTGCTAATTCGTGTATCAGGAAAGAAGTTGAAAAGAATGCTAATGGAATTTGTTTTTTCTTGGTTTGATCCTCACATTTTATGAATGTACATATAGTCAAGCATTTTTCTTATTGTCTCTGTATTATGTCATGTACAGCATGTTTCAGCTTAACTGAGTTCCAGAAGGAAAAACAGTGATGAGCCCAAGTGGAAAATAGTCCTTGTATTTTATCATCAACATTTAACTTGGTGCTGTATTCCTCTAAGGATTAAAGAGTGGTCTTTGTTCCAGCAATGTCAATGAGAGTCCTTCTCTAGAACGTGGTGAGCTCTAGATCAGACCTAAAAAGGAAGAAAATCTCACCCAAAGGTTCAGAATCAGTTACAAAGACCATGAAGAAGAAGCCTCCTATCTTGCACGCTTATTTACTGAAAGTGTAGGAATTAATCGTTTTCTTACTAGCATGTTGACAAGAATATGGACAATACAGAAATGGTGAATTAGGGAACTTGTTGGTTTCTGAGTGTCATTAACAACTCGTGATCCATGTGTTGTGTTTCTTCTACACTTCAGTGGCATCCTTGCCTTTCTGCTAAATTGGTTCCAGAGAGCCAAGATCAAAATGTTTAACTGGTTTGTATGGCCCAGGGGGCTGCCAATGTTTTGTAATCATACTGGGCCAAATCCTCCTGTATTTTGATCACTAACCATTAACAAATGATTACAGCAGATGAACTCGTGCAGTAAATGTCTTGGGCATTGACACTGTAAGACAGATAACAGTCATTAAAACACAAATCTTTTAGGCTAAAATAAAATATGTTACCAAGTTTATATTCAGTATTTGTTTTCCATAATAAATGGAACAAAAGTCCTTTCCTATAAAAGGAATGCCTTCCTCAAACTTAAAAATATCAAGTTATAATAGTGGGGAAAATAACATGTGCTGCTAGCATATTGTGATTATATTCAATTAAAGCTTTTTTCTCCACTTTCCAGACCATAGTAAAAAGAAATTTGTTCTAGTTTTGTCAGCACTGCAGACAGAACAGTCAAAGTGAATTAGTTTTCACTGATTTTCACAGCCATCTGTAAACAAGATTTATTAAAGTAATTAAATGAGGATTTTGTAATTTGTACAGCATTTAACACAACTCGTGATCCATGTGTTGTGTTTCTTCTACACTTCAGTGGCATCCTTGCCTTTCTGCTAAATTGGTTCCAGAGAGCCAAGATCAAAATGTTTAACTGGTTTGTATGGCCCAGGGGGCTGCCAATGTTTTGTAATCATACTGGGCCAAATCCTCCTGTATTTTGATCACTAACCATTAACAAATGATTACAGCAGATGAACTCGTGCAGTAAATGTCTTGGGCATTGATACTGTAAGACAGATAACAGTCATTAAAACACAAATCTTTTAGGCTAAAATAAAATATGTTACCAAGTTTATATTCAGTATTTGTTTTCCATAATAAAGAGAACAAAAGTCCTTTCCTATAAAAGGAATGCCTTCCTCAATTAAAAATATCAAGTTATAATAGTGGGGAAAATAACATGTGCTGCTAGCATATTTGATTATATTTTTTCCATAATAAATGGAACAAAAGTCCTTTCCTATAAAAGGAATGCCTTCCTCAAACTTAAAAATATCAAGTTATAATAGTGGGGAAAATAACATGTGCTGCTAGCATATTGTGATTATATTCAATTAAAGCTTTTTTCTCCACTTTCCAGACCATAGTAAAAAGAAATTTGTTCTAGTTTTGTCAGCACTGCAGACAGAACAGTCAAAGTGAATTAGTTTTCACTGATTTTCACAGCCATCTGTAAACAAGATTTATTAAAGTAATTAAATGAGGATTTTGTAATTTGTACAGCATTTAACACACAATTTGGAAGTGTTAAAAGTGCTAATATACTTAGAATTGATTTGTCTTTAGATTATGTAAGACTTGCAGATTCTGCTGTTTCCTAATGGAATCGTAATCAATTATAAACTATTGGGTTCATGCTCATTTTTGTAAAGTATACATTTGAGAGAAGATCTGTGACATTGCCATTGGGAGAAAAACAATCTTGCAAAGTCGGCACGTGTGGGAATGCCACACACAAAGCTCGTTGAAGGGCTGGCCTACATCTTACCACACGCAAATCCTCTAGTCCTGTTTCGACTAAGATTGAATCTGAGGAATCTGACTATTGATATTTCTTACTTTACATTCTTTTTCCTTCCGTTCCACCACATAAATTTTCCTTTCACAACAACAAGACTATACTATGCTAATTGCCCCAAAGGTTTAGCTCCCAGTCTTCTCATCTTCACATCCACTCGTTTGCCTGGTGTTCCCCATGGAGCCCACCACAGAGCAGCGACCCAAGAGCCAGCGGCTGCTGCTCTGCAGCCTCCACCAAACCCCCCTGCCAGCTGCTGCTCTCTCCACCCTCCCAGGGCTGGGCCAACTCTTGCATCTGCTGCAGCTGCTGCTCGGGTTCTCACCACGTTACAACCCGCTGCTGATGTGGTTGCATCTCAAGAGATGCAGCTCAGGAAGCTGCCTTCTTTCTTTTTGTCAATGCTTTGTCTGTTTATTGTTCATAGGAACTCCAGCCAGTTCTTCTTAGCAGTCTCTTCTAACCTAGTGTGGCAGCACCAGATGTGTGGCTAATTCTAAGAGATTTTTGATGCTTTCAGAAAAAAAGAGTGTTTCTCTTGTAAAAACATGCATTTTTCTTCCTTTTCCATGCCTAAGTGGGTTTTTTGTTTGTAAAATACAATGTAATTCTTTACAAGGGAGGTAAGATTTTGCTGATCTTAGTTACTCATCTGCTCTGTCTTCTGCATGGAAGAATGAGATAGAAGGGTTATGGACGCCACATGCACTGCTTGTTAATACAGGAAAAACAAATAAATTTTTTCATTTTTCTGTCCTAACTGATGATTTCAGTTTTCAAGTTGATTTTCAGTTTTTGCAGAGATGCTGGGCTGCCACATCTGGCTGATGGCATTGGGAAGTTTGGGGAACTGCTCAGTTAAATGTCTGATAACGTCAGAACCTCCGAACACTTTCTGTTAATGAATCCCTCATTCTCATACGTTTCTTACTATTGTTTAAAAACCTTCTGTATGAACTGGAAAATTAATCTCATTATTTCACCAGAAGAACAATGTTCACTTTATGTCTTCTCATTTAAACACTGAGAAAAATTAAGATCTATCTATTGCTACGCTGCTGCGGCAGAATTCTCTAGAGGGGTTACTCCTCTCCAATGGGCAAGTGAGAAACCACAGTGCTCACCCCCTCTTTCAGTTCAGGAGGCTGCTGAGCGAGATGAAAAAACAGTATGCTCTATTGCAACCTGATCTGTGTCTGTTGGAGATGACTGCCAGTCATGCAGGTGATACAAAGTAGTGCTCAACTTTTTCCCCAGGCTATGGCAGCCTCCTGCATCTGTGCTACGGGCTGCAAACCTCAGCTGCATTTTGAAGTCCTGCCTCTGATGTGCTCTTGCAGTAGGACTACTTGGCTGCATCCATTTCTGCCAGCCTTGTGCAAGAGACTTTCCATTGCCAGAACTGTTTGGGCAGTGGGAGGTTGATTTAGTTTGTATTTCTTGGGGGTTGTGTTTTTATTTTTTCATTTGATCTATTATGTCATTCACTGTAAGTAGATCAGCCTAACATCAACTGGAATAAATATTGACTGGAGACTGTGGGTCCTCTGAAAAAAACCTGTTGCTTATAGAGTGATGTAATTGGCATAAAAATATTATCTGAAGTAATTTAGTAACAAATTAAGGGGACTGTTGCTAATTCTTCCCTGTACATCATTCAAATCCAGAAGCATCTTGCTCAGTAATTTTGTTTGATTTCTTCTTTTCCCTTTCAGTAATATTTGCATAAAGTTATCTTTCTTTCTACCTTTCTCCGACCATCTCACCCTTCTATATTTTTCCTTGACTCCTCATCTTATGCTGTTTCAAATTCAAGATTGTCAGTAATTAAAATGTCTGCCACATTTGTACTGAATTTAGGCAAATTGAAAATAAAATTTTAGAGCAAGTCAGAAGACTTTCTTCTTCGCATTTGTGTAATGGGCATGTCAGTAGAGAATAATATCAGCAAAATTCTATTTATGAAGTAATAGCTAAAGTAATAGCTGAGATTTTTCCATCAGCAATGATTTTACTCATCATGCAGTCTCCATTGCTCAAGAACAGAGGAAGCTGCACAGTTTTTAAAAAAGGAAATTTTAAATATATGAAGTGCTGAAAGGCACTCGGAGCCACATGGAGCAATTGCTTCCCTGCTGAAAAAAATATTGGCTACTTTACTACTCATTATTTCACAGATTGCCTTATAACCGTGCTTAAGAGAATGGGACCTGGTGAATAATGTGTATTTTTTAATGCTGTAATTGTTTCATGTTGATTTTCATTTGACTGTCTGTGCAGCCTCTTTGGAAATGGAGTATTTTCATGAGCAACTGCATCTGATCAGTAGCTTTGCCTAAAGATCTGGATGGGATAGTCCTGACTAATGTAGCTTAGCTACTCTTCCTGTAGCGTCCAGACTTCTTAGCTATACATAATAGTGCTCTTGGTGTATGCATGTATCAGAATTGTTAAATATTTTTTAGATCTATATATTTTCTATTATTGATCACAGCACAGTAAAATTTAGCATAATATTTTACATTCTTTTGTAAACACAAGGGATTTTCATTCTATTCTTGTGATCAGTGGGTTTGGAGTTTTCTACATATTATTTGATATAATGGTGAAATTTTTTTATTTTATTTTCCTGATAAGACGATATTAAGCATTCAAACCTTTATAAAAATAAGTATGTTTGATGTATTTGAATGTCAGTATGAGTGACATTTAAATTTAGTGCCATGAATACTTTCTGTTATCCCTTTCAGTTTCCTCTGCTCTGCCAGCTGGTAACACTCATTCTAGGATGGGTCCTGACAGAAAACCTGGCCCATGGGGCTTTGGAGCACTTCCCAAGGACTTACCTCATTCACTTTTGACTGGCAACTTTTTTATATTTTGGTTATTCTTTCACATTTAGATTTTTTTCCAACAGTATTGGAAAATATTTTATTAAATTCTAGGGGGTTTATTGTATATAATTGGAAAAAAAGAAGGTAACTTATGAAGGTAAAAAAAGGAGGTAAATTATGTCTGTTCTAATTCTGTTCCTCCTCCTGGGACCTACAGAAAAGCCCACTAGCACCAGCACAAGTAACCCCATCAGCTTCCCTGGGCTTTGATCTTATGCCAAATTTAGAAAAGAGCAGTCTGTAAACTGATGAACTGAGGCTATGGATAGATAAGCTACGGGTAGCCTTTCCTGGAGGTAAGTAAAGAAGGCAGGACATTTCAGCCTAGTTCACTGTGTAGGCATGAAGTAGTACATAGGTACTTTATTAGTGCAATAGCAATACAATACTGTGTGGATTTCATGCAAAGATTGCATTCCTGATTACCCAGGAAAGCCAACTTGTATCAAAATTCAAATCATTATCAGGCAATATATTGTGATGTGTATAGAAAAGCTCCTTTTTTCCTCTTGTATTCACATCTGCCTGTTTATGAGCCCTGACCTCAAAAATTGGATTTTCTTTCAATAGGCTATACTTGTACGCATTATTAACTAAAAATTTCCCTACGCTCTCTCAAAAATTTTATCAGAAGGTAGTAACTATGGTTTCATAAGTAATTTTGTTGTTGCCATTTCATTGTAGCAACACCGCTGGACTTTATGAGGAGCATTACAAAATAACAAGAGAAGAATGCAACACAGGTTAAAATTTGGGGCGGTTTCAAAGCAATCATTTTAGACATCTAGCATATATGTTCCAAAAAAGGCTCCAGTTCCAAATCAAAGTTTTAAGGACTCCATCTCTCTCTGTTGCCTAGGGAAAGAGCCGATACCTACAGCCAAGCTGGGTATTTAAAGTTGCTCAGTGGTTTTAAATTGTAAACAAAATTACTAGCTTTCCATCAATATGACTTAGAATGTGTGTCTTTATTTTTAAAATCATCACACTGTAGATATAGCTGTGACGTTAATTACCACATTGGGTATATAAAATGCCAATTTATTTGCACAAAATTCCCTCCTTAACGATTGCTAGATGTGCAAATTAGGACAGCACTTACTTATGCATAAACTGGAAAAGGTGTGCCTTTTCTACAGAATAATTAAACATTGAACCCGTCATGAAAATGACCAAAGCACACATCATTTCTACTGTAAAACAAATAAGACATGCTGTGTTAACTTCCCCTGCTACAAGTATCCCTTCTCCAGTAATAACCCATAAAATCTTTAATATGTTTAACGCTGCAATAAGAAAAAAAATCACTTTTTGAGTGAAGACAAGGTCTGTGAAGCCAAGTCATTTTCCTCTGTAATGACACACACATAACTGCCTTTAGAGCATACTAAAATTATAAGAGCACAAGCCTCTGCCCATTTTCCATTCATGTTTCCATTATCATCAAAATATGAACATATCTGAACTTAGGGGAATATGCTATATAAAGTACCAATTATTCTTATTGCCAAACATGGTATTTATTTTCCTGTGTTTGCTATTCTCAAAGATAAAACAAGTTAGGATTCTGAGCATATTCCCAAATTTAAATTTGCTAAGAAATACTAATGTGAGGATCTAAAAAATGTCCAGAGAAGTACCCAATTACGTGGAGTGTTACCTAAAATTTAGAGGATATGGTTTGCAGCCCACTACTCCTCAGATTTCCTGTATTTCTTGGTTTCAGACCTGCCAGAAATAAGTATTTGATGGTATTTTAGGTCCCCTCCTTGATCCTAAAATGGAAAAATGAGTTGTGGGGGTGGGAGGAAAAATGAAAAATTTGGATCAACTACCAGAATTTGAAGACTGCAACCAAGTTTTGGGTTAAGCCCACTTCAAGTGTGGGGCTACCATGCTGGTGAATTGTTTTATTTAGAGAGATTAATTCTTCCCTAATTACAAATGACATTCTGGTGCCAGAAATTACACTACTTCTTCAGAAACTGAGCATGTGTGGGTTCAGCTCCTGTCAAGGACAATTTTTAGCATTCAGATAGTGTGGTGCCCTAGAAATAACTACGATAGACAGACAGAAAGAGTGAATGAGGTTAGCATACTAGTCACAGTTACAATACTGAGTCATATGTATATATTTATTTCACTGTTGATTGCCAAAGGCAATGCAAGAGTTTGAGACTGGGTCATGTTGCAGAAAGGACATCTGCAATATTGCTCTAAGAACTACGCTGGCTTGTCAAAGTCAAAATATGAGATATAAAAAGAACAAAGCTCCAACTTCAGTAGTGCTGAGCTTTCTAGTGATAAGGAATTAATTTGACTCTTATTTCATTTTAGATTACATTAAACTCAAATGGTGTGTAAATTGCTCAGTGTTGATTTCTCTGAAATATTATGAAATAAATTATTAAATTATCTGTTCTTCAGTTGCAAGTTCCTCAAACAGGGACAGTCTTTTTGTGTGTTTTGGAAACCATCTAGTGAACAGTTTGCATTCAAAGTGGAAATGATAAAATTAGTGAGAAGATCCCAGAAATTCCATTGGAGAGGTGCTTGCAAGGATTAAAAAATAAATAACGACTCTAATGCTTCTCCGACAGCATGCAGCTGTGCCAGTACTCAGGATAGGTTTAGCAGAAGTTTTGTGCCAGTACTCAGGATAGGTTTAGCAGAGGTTGCTGGAAGGTCAGCAAAATCCTGATTTGGTAATGACTCGCAATGATTTCATGGAATTTCTTCGTAGCTCTTAGTAAGAGTTAAATTATCTATCCATTTTACTCTGGGGCACCTGTAAAGGAGGCTGGAGACATAAATATTGATTATTGTCAGCCAATGCAAATTCTTACTTGAATCAGTCTATTTGGGTAAGAAGGAGAAATTACATAATAACAATTGTTTTCACAAGAAGAGGTAGCTGAGACACCCTCTAGTAGTGCAGCATTCATCATCTGTTTCCTTTGCAGCAGTTATTTTTCTTTGCTCTGCTCAAAAGCATTTCCAATCTGTTGTTATTACTTATCCTAATACCAGAAGAAGTATTGTCAGAGCAATTAGGAGTCCCAAGCCATTTTGAAGGCTCATTGCATTTGATTTTGTAATGTCTTCCCCAAGAGTTTGCCATCCAGCTACAGTTTACTGTCTTCTAAAACTTAGTGGAAGAAATGGAACTGCTCACAGAGAAAAGAAACCTTAGGGCAAAGAAAGAATCATGTGATTCCCTATGCAGCTGTTTGGTAAGATGAAGTTTTTTGAAACACCAAATATTTAGTGTGTTGTACAAAATCACATGCTAACTTGCCTAGTGTACTTCTTGGAGGTCATCTCAGAGAGAGCATTGCTGCCTTACAGATTAATTCCAAGATGAGTTCCTGCGTAAAAAGTGGCAGACAACGATCCACAGCCTTTATGTTTTAAAGGGCTGCTGCTGCAGCGCAACCTACACTCTATTGCTTTTTTATATTCTTTTCAATATGCTTTTGCTCACTCGCCCCATTCTGGGAGCAGCATCCCATTGTAATCCTTATTTCAGTCAATACTATAGAAATGGGCAAGGCTTTCAGTGCAGAAATCTGTCCCGATACTGGATCATCGCAACACTTGTATTCAGTTCATCTCTTCACACCCCCCGTCTCCCTGCCATCGGAACTCTTTTGCTCCTGCAAAACTAATCCACTAGCACGTAACTCGCTTCAGAAGAAGAACCCACTTAATTTTCAGTTAAACTTCTCGCGTATTGCAGATAAAACTCTTCTGCGTTCAGGCGTTAGGTTACAGCCTGCATCACCCGCCCATCGCTCTGGCTCCAGGCTCTGCCCTCAGCCGCAGCCATCGGGCGGCGCGGGAGCCAACGCCAGCGCCGGCTTTTTTTTGCGCCGGCGGCCGCCGTCCCCACGGCAACCACACATACCGCAGCCATGGAAACGCGCCGCAACGCGCTGGATGAAACACGGGAAAGAAAACGTGCAGGTTTTCCACTTGTAAAAATACTTTAAAATTGCTAAAACACGGTGTAAAAAAAAGAGAAAAGGCAATATTGAAAAACATTGCCATTTCTGCCAAATAACGCACAAGATGGATGGCCGCAGAGATAATGTTTTTGTCTTTGCTCTTTCGTTTGTCAGGGAAATGGCTTCGTGATTATCTTTTCCTCTACTTGTATGACAGGATAAAAATAGGGCACATATCTAATGCATATGTGTAGAAATTGCAAGTACAAAAATGTGCGTGTACGTCACAGTGGGAATAGATGGTGTATCCATAAATACTTGCATTTAATATGCTAAATCTCATGGTTTCGATTTAGTCTAAGCAATTGAAAAAAGTGAATGCGTGAGATAGAGTGGTTTATTTCTTTATACATAATGAGTTTCTCTTTTCTGTCTATTTCTGCATGTGTTTGAATGCATGTATATATGTGGTTATTTCAATAGTCTATTTTAAAGGGGTTATTGTTTTAAAGCAACAGTAGAGTAGTCTTAAAATATGATTTGCATTTTGCAATACGGAACATATTTATATTCCATTTTGCTATTATAATTTCCACAAGGCTATTTCTTGTCTTCATGTTCCTGTATAGGTGCTGTTCTTCCACAACAGAGGAAAAAGAGGCATTAAAGAGCCTGTCATACAGAGCAGAAGGAAGGCTTTCATAGACAGCATATTAGTAAGGATCTTGAACGAACTAAGGAGTATCACATTCGTCTCTCTTTCAGAGGGACAGAGGGCATGAAAGATAAATAGGGTCTATCAAGCCCAACAGAGGGAGACATCCTTTCACCTTTTGTCGGTTGTGTCATGCTTTCTCTTGAGGAGCTGGACCCACAGCCAGGTTGACAAAGGTACATTATCAAGAACATGTTAGAGGGATTATGTAGGAAGTTGGAAATGTAAGACTAAAATTACAGACTATTTAAATCCTAACCCGTAATTGAATTTCATTGTACCTCAGTGGTTTTGGCAGTCAGAATGCAGAGGGCATAATTTGAAGGTAGTTTGTAAATGAGAGTAAGAGGCTGTTTTACACTAACGCACCATGCAAATCTCCAGGCTGACTGTGAGACCTGGCGGGTGGTGCATGTAGCAGCACTAAGCATTGCTGCGATGTTTTGAACCACCACAGTACAACTTGGGGTGTAACAGCAATTCGACTGACCCTCTATCAGCCTACTAAAACTGCTGAACTCTGTTGCTGTATGGAAGGTTCCCTTTCAAAAGTGACTTACTTTAAAATTTTGGGGAAAAAAAATCAATGCAGCCATTTCTGAGACTCATGGCCATAAATAAAATACATCAACTCACGCCCTTGAAGATCTGTTCTAACTGTTTCTATTCTCTCGTAACTCCAAAGTGTCCTTGGTTTAATACTTCAAATACAGCTGCATGTAGCTAGGAATGGGCCATTACAGCTTATACAGATTTCATAAAGAAATACAAAGCTCTGAACTTTTGAAAACTTCCTACCCTGCTGAGCTTAGTTTTCTTCTATATAACCATTGTTGTCACTTTATCTTTCCTCTTTCTTTCTTTTAATTTATCCATTTGTATTTTCTTCTCCTTGCTAGTTAGTGTTTGTGTGTTCAGATGGAATTTAAAAAATATTTTCCTGTTGCTTTCAAAATATATGATCCAGTCTCCTATTGTTTTAGCTATAGCACTGTATAAATGGATTTATTCAGACTAAGCATAGGCTGCAAATAATCAGGAAGGGTTAAAGGATGTTCAGACCTGAAAATATTACTCAATAATGCACAGCTATAAGCCACGTTTCCTTAACTTTTTTTTTGTGTGTGTGGATCAAAATTAGAATGGATTTGGGTGAATTAGGACAATTTAGGGAAGGGCTATTGCTGTTCTTCCTATTGTGGTCTCTCTGCATGCTACCAGATAGTACTCTTGACCTTGGTTTGACATGAACCTCCTTTTTTTCTCAAAGTTCACAATACTACTTTTTTATACTAAATGTTCAAAACAGTTTATTGGGATATGTGCAAGTTTTTTAACACATAATTATTATATACATCTGTACAGATAATGTCTTTCCCATACTACACAAAAATGATTGCCACTCCATTATTGTCAGTAAAGACAGAAGATAAAAGTTGTGTCTCAAACTGTGGATATCCTGACAATATTTCAAAATATATTTGGGGTTTCTTAATGGTATATGCATATATTCTGAAAACTAAAAGGATTTGTGACTCTCATTTTTCTAGGCACATTTGGCTCTCTTATTTATGTTAGATGAAGATTGTTATTAAATGCAACGTTTCATATTTGTCTGGTAGTAGAATCTGGACTGATCTCTTAGGACTTAATCCTATGCCTTGACCTCTTAGGACTGGTCCACACAAGTTTTCTCACTGGTTCCAGGAGAAGAAAGGTCAAAGGCCATAGTGCATGATTATAGCAATATTTTGTAATTATCCAGATTCCAAATGCTAAATGTTAAGTAGAAACCAAAGCTTTACCAAAACAAAGCACTCTTCTTGTGTGGGAGTACCAGTGAACTGTACCAGCAAAGCCACATCCCCCTACGGATGTAGCTATAGTAGTAGCTGTCTTTGTATGGATGGTTACACTCGTGTATGATGACTTTACTGTATCTGTACAGAGTCACCATATACAAGTAAAACAATCCCGACCCCTAAAATTATAGGTTTGTTCTTTTTAGCTATTAACTTTTGAGCACATTTTTGTCTTGTGTCACTGGACCGCAATAACAGTACAATCCCTGTTGCTTTCAGACTGGAACCACATTTGATCACAGGCATTCAGGAATATTTACACCGGTTTGTAATCCTTTGGAGGATATTTAACCTTAATATATGACACAACTTATTAACAATAATTAGTGTTTAGGTTTTATCTTCACAGGAGATATATCCCATACAGTCATTAACTGAGTACCTGCTTTTGAACTAAATGATTCATAAGTATTGAAAGTGATTGTAACCAGTGATTTGTTTGGGTGTTTTTTTTTTAATTCAACTATTTCAGAACTCTAAAACACAGCATACAGACCAGGCAACCTTAGAAATCAGAAACCTTAGTTATCAGAAAAGTACCACAGTTTTAGGTTGGTACTGAAAGTCTGTTTAGCACCTTTCTCACTTTTTCAAAGCAGTAGTGCAGTGTTTACGTTTGAAATGCTGGTTTCAAAGATCTACGTAACCTTTTGAAACCTGAATAAATTCCAGAAATATATATACAATATGATATATCATAAAGTAGATAACAATATATTACATGTGTGTATATATATGTCTCTCTGTGTGTGTGTATATACATACAATTTTAGTTTGATACAGGGGGCCACCATACATCATCCACATAAATTCTGTATAAATCACCATAATTCTGCTGGAGCTTTTGAAGTCCCTGATTCTGGCAGTGAAAGGCTGTGGGTTACTGCAGGGTTTTTTCTTCAGCACTTTGGCATTTTGAGCTGGCTGCCTCACTGTGATGATGTGGAGCCAAGAGTTAGTGCTGGTGCAAGGAAAGACATCAATGTGACTCCTTTCTCTCTAGCCTATGTAAAATACTGTCCAAGGTGAAGGTGGCCTGTGCAAGAAGTGCTGCCTTCTGCTGTTGCCCCAGCTCACGTGGACGCACAACCAAATCCATAACCTCAGAAGAGGCACTTCTTTGGAAATTCAGGGAGTTAATTCTTTCCAGTAGCACCGCTTGGCACACACTAGCACTCACATAACAAGAAAGCAATTGCACAGCCCTCTTCAGACTATAACTGTATCCAGCTCTAAAAATACTATTTTGAGCTTTGTTTCCCCTTTCCCAACTGGACTCAGAATGGTATGATATTTTATTTCAGCTAGCAATAAGCTCAGGATGGGTTGTATTTCCTTCTGGGGCTAGTGAGAAAGCCTTACTGTGTCTGCTTAAAACATTTGTTTAAAAAAGATGTTAATTAAAGTTTACCCTCTCTAGTGGGAGCTGTTCAGCTCTATCCCAGACAAACCAGCAGTATGGACATGCTACAGGTGTGCCAGAGATTTAAGTGCTCTAAAGAAATTCCAGGGCACAAGCCCGTGTTATCTGTTTAAGATAAGCCCCAGAATTTTCTCAGAATTAAAAGCTATGCAGACAGTGGGCCTTCAAGTTCAGACTCAAGGAAAATTAGAGCTTGCTGGGTACTCATATGCTTGAGCATGCCAAGGGAACAAGGAAGCCACCAGCAGTGCCTGGGCACGCTGCCCGCAGGTATGCTTCCAGATGTCAGTAAGAAAGTGAAATGGACAGGAGGCAGAGCATGGTAACACCATAACTGCTCCAGAGCCTACTATTTTCAGAGCAGTACAGACTTAGCTAAAGTGCAGCACTGGCCCCCAGGCTATTGCTTTCCTGAGAGAAAGTTCTATGATGCTATACCTCAGTAATTCATGAAAACTCTGTCTTTTGCAATGGCAAATACTGCTCAAAGCAAAACCATTGCATTCCACATGGGTCTACACAAAAATGTTCTCAAGCACATAGTGTAGCAATGGATAACTTGGATTGCAAGAGCTCTGTGTTATTTTTCATTTGTAATCTCTAATTCAGCTTACTACGAAGCTGGACTTCAGATAATGATGACACTTTAAGTGTAAGGTGTATTGATTTTGTTCAACCATTTTCTCCCTTTCTGGCTGTAAATGTATAGGTCTCCAAATAATATGGTGACTGCTAAAATATTTGTGACATCTGTACTTTAAATAAGTATTGAAAACATCTGAGACAGTAGACTATCTACTTCTTTGGGGTGATTTTTCATGTATCTTTACAATTCACACATAAGTGAAGGTGGCTCTGTGGTACATAACTGTAACAAGTGCTTTTAAGTACATTGTAAAATCTCACCATGGCAACATCTTTCTGCTCATCGTATTTATAGTGAGAAAAAGAAAACAAGCAAAAATAATATTAACCCTGAAACCTTTCTGAAATTTAGAGGTTGAAAGAGTATCCTAAGTCAGGGTTCTTTTTTTGTAGCTCTCTGTAAAGATCCTTGAACATGTTACCAGAGAAATAGTAACTGAAGGTAGAAATAGAAAGTTTTCTTCTTTTGATTTCAGCTTTATATGAAACTACCACACACCCAGTTTTTGTTTGGATCACTGTGACCAAATACAACTTGATTTTAATAGAAGAAAGTTAGAAAAAAGATGGCACATTTGCTTAGCTCCTCTGAGACCTAACCACACTGGGCAAGATGCAGAAGCCCAGGTATAGTCATAGAAAGAGATACCAGTTTGGAAATTACCCCTCAAACATCTTCCTGTCAGCCTATACTCTGGTGTCATGTAAACCTGGCTCAAAATGGATTGGCAGTCTTCTGGTAGGGGCTTTACATGCCTTTAAGGAGTGGCAGTGTTTTCTCTATTCTCTTGCTACCTAATTTCTGCAGTCTTTTGAAGGCTTGGAAATGCCTAGGAAAATTGGGTGAAATAATTGTAAAAGAGTGCGTTAGGGTACCTGCACTAGAGAACTGCAGTTTAAGCGTTCCTTTTGGTATCATCTAGTGGGCTACAGCTGAAGAGATCTTCCAGATAACATGATTCAGAATAACATCAATTATCCCTGTTCTTGCATTTTCTCTAGCCCTCTCCCTATACTCTCCACAGCCCTGTGTTATAGGAACACTTTATTCAAGCAGGGTGAAAGAGGAGTGCAGGCTCAGCGAAAGGCTCAGATAAAGTCAAATGCAACTACAGTGTCTCAGGCCATCATTTCTCAGGTAAAAAATTAAAATGGAGAGATTCTCAGGGAATTCATCACCTACAAATTCCTTGCAACTGTGGATAAATCTGTGGATAGTCTGAATATCAAAACAAACCATACCACTTTGACACTTAGGTACGGATATAGGGTCTGGAGTTTAACCACCTACTTCAGAAATTATTGGATTTATTTCTTATTTCACTCTAGTTCCTTCCCATTCATCTAACTTTTTTAGAACAAGTTCTTTGTTTATATTCAATATAAATAGGGAAGGAAACTAAGGGAAATATAAAGAGATTCTGAATTAAACCCAAAAAATCCAACTATTTTTAATCCTTCATGAATTTTTCATTACTACTTCCCACAAAACACCTCCTGCCTTCTCCAAATGTTCTAAAAAGTGCTGCCATTCTTGGTAGATAAAAGCAGTATAAAATAATTGTATTAAGCAAAATTCCTTCTTTGTTTTTCTCAAACAACTGCTATGTAGTGACTTTCCATCCAGTGTCTTCTGCAGTGGGAATAGGTTCTTTAACTCTCAGGAGAGTAAAAGCAGTTAGGTATGCTTACAAGTCCTTATGGGAACTTGAGCACAGAGACAAACTCAAAGGGCCCTTTTGCTCATTTACCCAGAGAATTACAGCATAGAAAGTTCACTCTCAATCACTTATTTCTGTTACTGCTTTTAGGGGGAAAAAAGTTGTACTGGTACCAACGCAAGTAGGAGATACTCGTTCTTTACACTGTGCCCATCAACTTTCTAGCCATGGCAACCTGAGTAAACTGGAGTAGGGAAGAGTGTGGAGGAGAGGCTGTAACACCTGGCTGGAATGATACTATTCTAGGTATCTCAGGCTGAAAGAAAAAGACAGTCTAAAATCTAGCAGATAGTTTAGAACTGGTTGAAAAACTTGTCGAAATTTGGCTTCCTTTCTTTCAAAGATGTTTTCCCATATAAAATCAGGTGCTCTCATAGAGCTTATATTTCAATCGTTTTGGTTTTACAGAGGCAAAGATTTCACCCATTCCCCAGAAGACTTTTCAGAACAGAACAAACAGTAAACTTTCCAGACCATCTTTTAATTCTGTATTGTTATGTTGAACCTAGCACAACAGATTCCTGATCTATGAACTATTTCAATCTAGTAAGTTTTGATAATACACGCCACGGCATACACCTTGGAGCAAAATTTTTTCTGCTTGTACAAACATCCCAAATCTTACTCTATGAGGCTGCCTTAAGTAGGAATGGGATGACACAGGCACGTGCTTGTAGGTTGAATCACATACTGGAGGTGCTCAATCTGATAGCTGACACGATACGCAGGCATCCCACCACACAGGTCACCTGGATTGCAAGGACCACTTTATCAGATAAATATTCTCTGGCTGCTATGCTGCATTTAAACCTTTCTCCTGCTTCAGGATTAAATGCACAAGATGCAGCCAGTGGTGAGCTAGTCATTTGTGCCCATCATTTAGGTCCTGGCAAAAGAAAGAGGCAGCCAATGCAGTGAACGTGAGGCAAGGACCACATTAGTTTATTTTGGAAACAATGAATAATACTTATCAAATCAGTTGGTGTGGGGGTAACATGTAACAACCTTGATCAGTGATCAAAACTGACTGTGTTAGGCATTCAAGAGAGATGGCCTTACTCAAGGAACACTAAGTGTAAAATGAGACCCGCCTTTAATACTTGCTTTGCTCTTAGCCCAGTGCTCTGATACATCAGAAATGAAGTCCTTGCTAAGCATAGGTTGCCCTTGACTACTAAAACCAGAAACCTCGAGCTGCCTAATACCATGGCATGCGGAACAGTGAGTGAGAAAACGTTTTTGTTCTGGGTGTCTTCTAGGCTATAGAGAAAGTACGTATTTTGCCACTCTGGTGCTCAGAGTGATCAGCAAAGCTTAATTGTTTGCTTAAGCAGCCTTTGGAGCAGTGAGAGCTAACAGAGCTATAAATCGGCAGGGCTGGCCAATGCAGTTGAACAGCAAAAAGACTTTCAAAGAGAGAGTTTTGCTCCCAAGTGCTTATTGTCAGCTCTTTGAGTTAAACAGATTTTAACAACCCAAACAAAAACTCCACAGGGGAGCTTTTTACAAACAGAAAACAAAGGAGCGGAGCTCCAGCTACATCAAAGCTTCCAGTCCTTTATAACCTCTGGTGGCAGTTTGTTTAATCCAAGGCCCCTAACTCAATGCTAATGTCAGTTTTCCCACCTACCAATGAACCATTTTTCTGGAGTTTCCTGATCTAGCTTTCAGCTGATTGCAGAAAGGAAACAGGATTGCTTTAGGCAAAGCTACAGCCATCCCCATTACCATACCGTGGTTGCCCCCTTGAAAGGTATCTGAGAACACCATGCTGTCATGAAGTTTTAAAGCCTTAGGTGCCTCTGGATTTGTTCATGTTAAAGCCATCTATTCAGGAGAGATTTCCATTACTATACTAGCCACCTTCTCTTGTGCAGGCTGGGAGAACTAAGAGGCAGATTTGGGCTGGTGAATCTGAAGATAAGATGATAAAATTTATTTTATTCTTTTTTCAATTCCACTTTTATCTGCCAGCCCAATGTAAATAAGGGATAGTAATAAGAGATTTGAATTTATAAAAAGTTCATGGTAGTGAAATTCCAGGCACATTTAAGAGAAAACAGCTTTACTTTGCATTTAGTGCGGGGTTTTTAATGCGGTTTTGTTCAGAATATGACGAAATTTAACACTGCAGTTAAAAAGGGGATGTTCTCGTAGCTCTGGATAATTAATGACAGAGTAGGATGCAGCCTCATCTGAATAAGAGGCAGAACCATCTCATAGCTGCTCCACTTTGACATGACACAAAGGAGTGCATGCTGCACTGGTAAATCCATACCTAATGGGAAAAAAATGCACTGGTTGTTAAAAAACAAGAAAAGAAGATTTAGGCAGGGTGGAGAAGTGAAATATAGGGTTGTATATGAAACGTTGTAGGTACAGTTGAGATTTCAGTTGTATGAAACCAACTGAAAGTTCTGAATCATCAAAACCCACACCATTACAGACCACCCAAAAGTTATAATTTTTTTCTTTCAAAATGTGTGCTTATAGCCAAAAGACATTAATGAAATCTGAATAATTAAGTTCTCAAATTTTTGTTATACTGTATAAATTTGAGGGGGAGCACTGAAAAGGAGAAAATGACAAGCCTCATCCCAACACAATATAACAATCTCAAATTCACTGGAGTCATCCTGATGCCTGTATTATCACTTCAGTTTCCCTGCTTGCTTTAATTACCGAAGCAGTCCCATCGGTACATCTACTTCCAAACACATTGTGTTGTCTCCTCCTACTCTGCAGATCCTCTCCTTGCTGCTGGAGTGCTGTGTTCAACTCAGCACAGCAGAGACTTACGGCGCTGGTTGGATCTAGCTTTGAGTAGACACTAAATATGAAGTGACAAAAAGCTGTAATGCAGAGTGCTGTATCTGTCTCAGTACCGCACTGTGATGGGAGTACATAAGAATATGTCTGTAATATTCCACTGTTATTAACAAAATCTTTAGACTTTCTAGTTATTTTGGATATGTCAGGTTTTGGGTTCCTAATTTGAAATCCTTCAGAGGCATGAATTTTAGAAATTTAGGGGGGAAAAAAGGGTTTCAAAGTGTTTCAGGTTAAGGACACCTGATTTTTTTAATCTTAAGCCAATACTATCTCTTCCCTGTAATATACATGTAAAAGCATACAGTTATCCTCCTGCGTCAGAGCCTGTACTTCTGTGCTCAAGAATAGATGGTGGGAGTTGGTGAAGAATGTGTACTAGGAAGAACTAGTGCTACACCACTGTTTTTGAGATAAGCACTTCCATTTGCTTCTGCCTGACAGTAAGACTCCTCTCTTTGCTGAAGTCTTTCTGCGGTTAACTAAATTTCTTTCAGGCCAGCAACTGTCTTCAGATTTTAGCAGGCTGATAGGAGGAGGTGAAGAGAAAGAAGAATTCATCCTGTAACATCCCTAATCCAGGGAACAAGTGGATCAGCTGAGCAGGGGGAAAGATAAGTAAGGAAGAAACTTATAGGTAAATGATGCAGTGAGATTTGAAAATTAAGGAAACTGAAGAGGATACATCTGGATTGAGTGAAGGATGGGAAAAAGAAATACGGAAAACCTGTTTTAGGGAATCAACATTAGAGCAAATAACTAGGCCACTGACTAAGCCCTGGCTGGAGGTTAGGTTAAGGGAACAGGATGTGGAAAATTACTGGACATTACATGAGAAAGTGCTGAACATGATTGATAAGAGTGTGAGAAAATTACTAAAGTTACAGATAGCGCCGTGCAGGATGGCTGGGATTCACAGGTGGTTAAGGGGGAGGTTTGTGAGAAATGGAACAGAAGACCCAACTTCACAGATAATTGGGGAAGTGTTCTGGAGACCTCTGGGGGAGTAACATCTTGCAAGACACCAAGGTAATTGCATCACTAAGACCACAAAAGAAATTACTAAAGTTACAGATAGCGCCGTGCAGGATGGCTGGGATTCACAGGTGGTTAAGGGGGAGGTTTAGAAGAAATGGAACAGAAGACCCAACTTCACAGATTGGGGAAGTGTTCTGGAGACCTCTGGGGGAGTAACATCTTGCAAGACACCAAGGTAATTGCATCTAAGACCACCTGGAGACCTCTGGGGGAGTAACATCTTGCAAGACACCAAGGTAATTGCATCACTAAGACCACAAAAGGCCAAGATTACCTAGGTAATGGTATCAGAATTGGCAAATTTGGGATGGATGTAGCAAAACTGGGGGAAATGGGGAAAAAATTAATTAGGTGGGTGTTGTGGAGGAGACCAGGGCAGAGAAAGTGGGTGGTAAAAAGGCAGGAAATGAAAAAGGGATATTAAGGTACACAAACCATAGGATTGGTGCAGTCTGGGGTATCTGTTGGGCAGCCCTGCACTTGACTGCCATAGCTGGAGCAAGACAATAAACCAAATCCACCTCTCTGACCATATCACACAAGTAAAACCTGCTGCTGCACCAGAGGGAGCGAGGCAAGCAGCGTGTTTTCCTGGGATGCCATGGGACTACCCCCCCGATCAAATGGCTATCCTGGTATCACTGTGTCAGTGCCCAGTCCAGGTCCGCCAGCATCCACAGCTGGCTGTCACTCCCTGACAACAACGTGACTGACCAAACTAAAAAGTACTTCTGCATTTAACCTGCAAAATCATCACTGACTAAAAAAATTCACTAAAACCTGTTGACAGCAGCAAAATGTTTTTGCAAAGGTGATTTTTTTTTTTTTGCATAGAAGAAATGTGTGAACATTTAGAATTCTTTCCCAAAGACAGAATTGTGCCCTTACTGCCCACAGGATATGTAGTTTTTATCAAGAATAAAAATAATTGTAACCATTCATTAAAAAATGTAAAAAGCCCCCACAAAGGAAAATTGTTTCACACAACTGTTAAAAGAGACCTATGGGGCTTGAAAGAAACAGTCACATTTTTCATGGCTCACTAAATTCACTGTTCTCTAGTTCTCTTACTTGTATGGCCTTTTCAGACAGTATTTTGGTACCTTTCATAAACTGGGCAGCTGTGAAGACCTCATCCCTTTCTTTGGTCTTCTCATCTCTGTACCTCTTGTTTTCTTAAGTCAAATGAATGATTGTGTAATCCTGAATAGTGGTACAGACTTAAAAATATCACCTAGGATCATCCTGCTTTTCATTGTGTCTGTGTAGGCTGAAGAATTCTGCCTTTGACATTGTATGTAAAAGATTTATTTCTGTCGTCAACTGGAGCATGACATATATACAGATTCCTATTGAAATCTCCATGGCTGGTTACATTTTTAACAGACTGTAAAGTACCTGACACATCAACCAGATACTTATTGTCTTTAATGAATTTTTTTTTTTTTATATTGTCATGCTAAAACTTGAAGGTTCAGATTCCCGCTGCCTCTGATTACCACTTTTTCCCTCATAAAGAATCTGGTCAAATTAAATATTTGTTTCTCGGGAGGGGGTGGAGGGGAGCGAGCACAAGTACAAACGTTCATTTTTTCTGCTACATCGAGCCCTCTTTAATTATGTGAAAATTGACAGTTGTCACAATTCAGAGTAATAGTTTTCAGTGTATAAATGACATAAAAGAAAAGTGTAAACTTCCTATGGTGGTGATTGCAAGGTCGCACAGAAAGGATGCAGTTAGTCATGCAGCCTCTTCCAGGTACAAGAAGTAATTCACACAAGTTTCTACCCAGGGTTGCTGGCAGAGGGGCAGGTGGCAATGTTTGTGGGGGACTGATGTAGCAGGGAGCTGGAGTATTGCCAGGCTGCCTGAGGAGCTGTGCTACATGTGTTCCTGATATCCCAAAATTAAATAGAAGCAATGGAATTTGAATCCTGCTCCCATCCCCGCCATTCCCTACCCCTCCAATGCATTCGGCAGAAATGTGACTGGCTTTCCATAAGCTCATTTCTACAATTTTGCTCATAGCATTACTACACAGTAATCATAAAGTTTCAGAGGAATTTTAAATATTACAGAATATTCCTGTAGGTTATGTGTTTATGTGCTCTTTTCTGCTCTTTTTGCAATAAAAAAAGAGTCGCTTTGACTCTGGTGAGAAGAATTTAGGTCTGATTCAGAGTTTCACTGCATATTGTTTGTGTTCCCAACAGTTTTGCTTCAAGGTACTGTCCCAGTCTTCTCTTTTGTGCTGGAATAGCAGATGAGGAAAAAGATGTGGACATGTTAGATTTAGGATACCTGTAAACTTTCACGTGCCACAGCTGTGGAAAACATGCCCTTTACTAGGTAGTACCGTGTTTGTAAGTACAGATGAAGTGTTTTGCAGTTGGAAAAGGGGAAATCCCAGTGTTGCTATGGAAAGTATTTGGAAGACTTTCTCTACACTATTGTTCTGGACAGTCATATTGAAATGTTGAATTCAAAACACAGGAAATGCGGAGAGGGCATTCCCAAAAGAACGGGCACAAGAAGTCTATTCTGTGAGAGGCAGTTTAACAGTTTAGCTCAACAAAAGAAGGCTGAGAGGAGATATTACTCTTGGAAAATATATCTGCAAAGTAAATACCACAGAAGAAGAAGAGACAGCACAAAACCGGTTGTTTGTAAACTGACAACAGATAAATTAGAAGCAGATTTCTAGCTAGCAGAGAAGTTAAGTTGTGGAACAACCTCACAGTAGTGTCAGAGACAGACACGTGTTTAGATGGACTTAAGAAGTACTGAACGTCCAGCAGCATGTAGTCACTCACTCATCCCATTTGTTTCAGTCTTAGCTTGCTGTAAAACTATGCTGACTCCATGGTTTCAACTGGGTTTTAACCACAGCAAAATTTTTATCAAATGGCTTGTATTCTCAGTTTTGAAGTTCATTAATTCTAAATCTCTTTGAAGTGAAAAGGAGTAAAGTTTCTCACTTTGCTATCTGAATGGCAAGTATTGGACCAGAAGTGCATGTCCCACTTTTTAGAAAGAAGAAAAATTTGTGTAGTTGGAACTTAAAAATTTGGCACTAGAGAATCTGATTTTTTTTAAAGATAACAGGGGAGAGTGTTCATGTTTTAATTTTCTAGCTTAGGCTTATAGCCAAGCTTTAAACCTGCGAAAATAAAGGAACGTAACAAAATACGTGACAAAGCTGCAGTGGTTACAGTACCATAATTCTATAGAAAATGTGTTCCATTATGTTAATGAAAATGAAATATGTATTTTTTCTTGCAATATAGATGTTTTCCCTTACCTTATTTTCTCAGTAATCAAGATATGCACAGTGTAAGCTCTGAGTGAAATGCGTGATTAGAGACCATTTAAGATATATATTTCACTTCAGAGAAAAACACGGATAGATAATTAACTATATACCAAGTTCAGTATTGTTTCTAAGAAATGTGTTATTTCTAATGAGGTTAATGCTTATACTACCAGAGACACTCTTGTAGTTTCATTAGCGAAAAAACTTCTGAGTGTTAATAATGAAAGCATATTAATAAAATATGAGTCACAAAGTGAAGAAAAACTGAAGGGCTGTGACAAACAACAAAACCTTCTGATGTCACCATCTATTCTGCTGAGGTATCAAATACACTATCATAACTACATGTAGAAACACTTCAAAGTTTGCAAAATCATCATTTAAAAATTGGAAAATGGCAAAATTTAAGATTGTCTATGTAGCTGTACTTGTATTCTTCATGCATACACATTTCGTAATCTCTCAGCACTTTTTCCATAGGACCCTTGCCTTTTTATGTGCCAAGGGTGAACAGTTCTCACAAAAAGCTGTTCAGCACCTTCTCATACAGTTTTTATGCTGTGTGTGGCACCAGCCTTATTTGTTTCTCACTGTTCAAACCATCTCAGATGAGAAATAGTTCCCACATAGATTTTTCTGTCTCATTTATCACTACTGTCTCTAAGGGCTTCACAATGACTAATTAATTTAACTTCACAAACTCTTGCGAGATAAGGGCTGGCATTTAATTGAGGCACAGAGAGATGAAGGTCAAAAGTATCTTCTAACTTGGAGGTGCGCTGTTGAGATGCTCTGAACATGGTGTTTAGAACAATAAAGCTCTTTATGTTCAAATTACAAATCATTATTCATCTCAGTTGCAATAAATAGTGCTCAGCATTTCTGTCAGACGGAACCTCAGCTCAGGACAGACACCTAGAAAATAAGAAATGAATGGCTATGAAAAATTTGGTTTAAGTGCCTCACTTAATGAGAGGAGGACAGGAAACCTTTGACAGACGCAGAGCTATGATGTGATTTTCTGAGGCAGCATTTAACATTCAGGACATGTTTTGTTTTCCAGCAACTCCCCTGCCTCATTTTCAAAGATCACTGCCTCCAAGTTCAAGAATGGTCCATTTCTGTGAACAGGAAATCAAGCAAAGGCAGCAGGAGGCCTGCATGGATGAACAAGGAGCTCCTGACTAAACTCAACCATAAAGGAAATGCATGCAAGATATGGAAGCAGAGAGAGGTGACCCAGGAGGAAAATAGAGACACTGTCCAAACTTGCAGGGATGGGGCTAGGAAAGCCAAAGCCCACCTAGAGTTGAATCTGATGGGTGACATGAAGGGCAACCAGAAAGGCTTCTACAAGTATATAAGCATGGAAGGAAAGCAAGAGAAAACATGGGCCCACTGCTGAATAGGGCCGGGGCCCTGGTGACAAAGGACATGGAAAAGCCTGCTGTACTCAATAACCTTCTTTGCCTCAGTCTTTACTGGTAAAACCATCCTTTGGGAATCCCAGGTCCCTGAGACCACTGGGAAAGTCTGGAACAAGGAAGACTCACCCTTGGTGGAAGAGGATCAGGTTAGGGAGCATTTAAACAAATTGGACGTGCACAAGTCCACGGGACCTGACAGCCTGTACCCATGAGTGCTGAGGGAGCGGCTGATGTCATTGTAAGGCCACTATCTATTATCTTGGAAAGATCATGGTGATCAGGAGAGGTTCCTGAGGACTTGAAGAAAGTAAATGTCACTTCTCTCTTCAAGAAGGAGGATCCAGGGAACTACAGGCTAGTTAGCCTCACTGCGACCCATGGGAAGGTAATGGAGCAAGTCCTCCTGGAAACCAATTCCAAGGCTTGCCCTGTCCCTCCAAAAACTTTCTTCCTCAGTTTCTGATTCCTTATCCAGTTCTATTCTATCTCTGTCAGCTCACTTTTCAAGATTCCAGTTTAAACTCATCTCTGTCATTCACTTTATGCATCTCTCTCTGCACTTTAATGCAGACCTCACTGGTCGGTATAATACCTTCCTCCATCCTCATTCTCTGAGCTGTCTTTCCCCTTCCCAGTAACTGTCTCCCAAATTAGTTTCCTTCCCTTGGGTTTCCACTTTTCCCCATCCCCACTGCCACTTCCTATGCCCTTCTCCTATGTATTTGCTGAGCTAGACTAAATGGTTTTTAAAGGCTGAACTGCTCTGTCTGAAACTTTCTCTAGCTAAAAAAAAGTAGCCTGAAGCAGGCAGCACAGAAAATACAACTCATGTGGTTGAAGTTTCTCAGTGCTTGCAACTGAAAACATGCTCTTACGAAGCAGTGTTAAGCAGCCTTAATAAGAGACAGACCTAACATGCCAATAACATATCTCTTTAAAAATGTCCAGGATTCCTAAATGCTGTCCCAAGCAGCTGATGTCCGTTATAGCACAAAATAGCATGTATACTAACCATCCATTAAAGCATCTGATAAAAAAACAGGAATTTTTCCAGGAAATACATGAAAATACTTAAGGAATATGTTAAGTATTTGAAGACTTAAACTATAATATGCATCATTAAGCTTCTCTAATTCTAATGACCAAGATATTGAAAACCAAAATGTCCAAACAAATACTGCCCAAAAATTAATAACATAGAGTGACATTTTGCCTGCAGAAACACACACAAATCCCACTGATGTCAGTGCATAGTTCCTAGAGGCCATTATTTGGAGCTCATGTCTGCAACCATAAAGTTGCATTAACAGTCTATTTGTATGAAGAAAATTAACTACCAACCTAAAGAATATAAATTACTCTATGAAAACTTTAGAGAATATTTGTGAAAGCAATAAATGAATTCAAGAAAAATCACAAAGCCACAATTTTTTTTTAAAAGAAGACAGTAAATTTATAGTTGAAATTATTTCCGTGGTACTGTTCACACGTATACACATATATTATATAAATAACAAATGCTGTGTTAGTGGCAAAAGAAGATTTTTAGGATGTTGTTCAATGGCTGACGAGGATGAAGTCAACCGAAACGCATTTTTAACCGGAGGATAAATCTTGTTTGAAGGCTTTATAAAGGAACCTTATAAATTTAGACCAAAAGCCTGGATTTATTTTATGTACTCTAGACCTCACTTTGGCCTCTGATCACAAGAAAACTGGTGTAAATCTGGAATACCTCCTTTGAAACCAACTAAGGCTTTCAGAATTTATGCTGAAAGCCTTAGAAGAATTTAACCCAAGGGCCCAAAGCCAGCTTTGTTGAGCAAGAGACATTTGGTCTGGCTGCAGGGGAGAGAGGCTGTGGCAGCTGGCCAGCTTTTCTCCCCAAGAAGTGATGTCAGACTAGTCAGTAGATCCCTTTGGGCATTAGACATCATGGGAAATAGCCAGACTCTCTTCTGAATGGGAACTGTTAGAGAGAGCCAGCTGGCATCTCTTTCAGAAGGCTCAGGGGAGATGGCCACCACCTAAAAGTGCCTTACTGGTTGTTGGCCTCTTGTTTTAGGGCTGCTGTGACTTGCTCTCAATCCTCATTCTTTTTGTAACATAATGTAATTTAATTTATGACCACAAAAAGTGCAACAAGAAAGGGAAAAGATGAAAAATACTATGCTAAATACAACCAGCCATATACTTGGAAATGTAAACATCAAACTATTCCCTAGATATGTAATTACAGGCAGCTTCAAAGAGGGAAAGGCAGATTTTTAGCAAACACAACGTATTTTATATATGCTGCTTTTGCCTGAAGAACAGTCTGGTTTTCTACAGGAGCACAGCAAACCACTTTTAAAGGGATCATCAACCAGAGTTTGTGGCTAATCACTTGGAGCTCCCATGAGACATACAGAGGCATGACATGGAAAAGAAAATAAAAATACAAAAGCAAATGTTGCACATCTCCAGCATGCTCCTCTTTCCTTCCCAAGACCCTGAAGGATGGCGTACCAAGCCACACACCACGGTGGTGGGTGGAGCAGCCATCCTCTGACACATTCCCCCTTCCCAGCTCTATGAAATTAGTGCTGGAAAAAACATTAGGAGGAAATACTTCTGCTCCTACTCCATGGTGTCAATACCATACAGGGCGCTAGAAAGGCTGTGCTGGAAGGCTGATTTAATAGCACCACCTGTTAATAAATGCCCTTAACAGGCTCCTGTCCCATCCACTGCTGCAGTCTCCTCTTCTGGGAACTGCACTGTGCTGCTGTAAATGTCTCCTCCTTCAGCCTCTGCTCTCAATCAGACCCCAAAGTCCTGTCTCTGGAGAGAGACACTCGTGTAAGCCCTGGTCCCCATGAACTCCCATGTTTCCTTCCACACATTTGGACTACACTGCCAAAACCAGCTCATAGTCTTTCACTAGCACATTCACCTTCGCAGGGTGCAGAGTTAACTGAGGTGCCCACTACTGCTACCGAGCCCAGCGAGCGCTGCGAAGTGGCTTCTCTCCATGGAAGCTCCAGGATTTGCAGAATGAAATTTCTTTTCAAACTCTGACTCATTGCCTCCTTCTAATGGCCTTAATCTTCTCCCGTTGGAAGGGAAAGGCTTTCTGTAAGGTGGGCTGTTAATTTCTTCATCAGTTTGTAAAATCTTTAGCGTATCGTTACTAGCAGACCCAGTCTGTTTTTCAGAGCTCTGGCAGAGGAAAACTAAACAGGAGGGCAATGGCTGTTCCACTGTCCCAGTTTGCTGCCTTGGGCTTTTTGCCTGCTTTGGCTGTTCCATGTGAGAACCACCTAAAAGCAAGCACTGATAAAAAGTTTCCTGAATAAATATCCAAGCAATTTTTTTATCATTGTTTTATTTTCTAAACCATTTTTTACCTCAAATAAAAAAGCCCAAGAAAATCAATACTGACTAAGATACTGAAACGTTTGACTTGTGTGCTCTTTCTTAACAGCTTTCACTTTCTGAAACATGTTAGCCTGTTTGTGGGGAAAAGCCGCTCCTTCTTCTGTTGGTATTCTTTGTACTAGCTAAAAAGACACCTTGGCCAAAAGATGCTGAGGAGTAGTTCTAGTAGATTCTTTGTGGGTGGAAAGAATATTTTTATAGTTCCAATTTACAAATTAAGAGATTTCTTATTTAACTTTTCTAAACTTTTTGCTTCGATAAATGGAAAAGAAAGCCAGAATGCCAGTAAGGATACAATAAAAAGATCTGGTAACATAAGAATGAGCTGAGACCAACTCTCATTTGCACTCCAGTGTTCATCTTTGGATGAAGAAGCACAAAGGAGAATCAGAAACAGAGCCCGAGGATGCCTCTGTGAGTAATTTAAACTCATGTTTAAATCTTCCTTGTCTGTGGCAGACCATTTTACCTCTGACAAGTAGTTTCTGGTGTCCCAATTCCTAAATATTCATGTTTTGCATTTATTATCTCCAGCCCTCTGTAATGATGTTTGTTTCAGAATGAGTTTGGGGTTTTATGTGGCTGCATTTGATTTGTCCGATGCTTGAAAGCAAAGGGACTAACTTAAAATCAGTGGAACTATTTTCTTGGATCGTGAAAGGGAAACAACAAAACTTCACTTCTTACATGTTAGGAAGACTTCCTTAGTCATTTTACTTTAAAAGGTTTTCATTTAGCAAATGGAGTTTGACAAGAATCAAATCCTCGGCATAATGTAACACTTCTCTCTTTTGAATATTTGTTTCCATTAAATGACTGACCTTCATTTTTTTCCATTTTTTGTGGGCAACAGTAGAGCAAGATCAACATTTTACATTTCTGTTAAGGGAATCAGATTATTTTTTTGTTATTAGCCCAAGACATTAGTTGTACAAAGGACCTACAGGTAAGTTTTACTAGCAGATAAAATTAGTAACTACAAATAAACTGCAGGGCTGAAAGGCAGAAAACTGTAGAGGTGATAAATGAAAAAAACTAATGTTATATGAGAGAATTCAGTGCTAGCCATATTAAAAATTCATCTTACTGAAATATAGATTGTTTAAAAAATATTCAGCATAAATTAATGTGAATCTAGATGTAATAGTTGGCTAAAACCTCTGCTCTGTTTTACAAGTGCATTGTCACGTAAACAGAAAAACATACGGTAAAGAAATATAACAACATAAGAAAACAAAAGGCTCTTACAGTAACACATAAACATAGATTTCTTCATTCAACATGCCTAAATGTGGTGTGATTTCTATGTAATATTTGCTATTTATTAACTTTTTTTGTTGATTGGGGGATTGGTTGATTATTTCCCAGTAGTTGAAAGGCTAACACTCATCAGACGATTCATGAGTTGGAAAATACAGTCTTGTTCTTTCCTTATTCCACACGGTGTTTGATAGGCAGAGTCCCTTCTATGAGAATTTAATGAAGAAATATTTCAAAGCAATTGTTTTGCTCGTCAGGTTTTTCAGCCTTTCTTTATGCTGACGAGCAAAGTCTTAACTCCTCTCCAGGGCTGGATTCAAAGCCCGCTGTAGTCACTGCAATGACTCCCATTGGCTATAACAGGCCGCAGACGAGGGCCCACGTGCGTAGTGTCGAGCTGGGGATGCAGAAACCCTGTTGCTTTAACTGTAGTTTAGGGGACACAACTCATACAGGGACACTTTCTTGCATCCACTTAGAAAGGGTACAGCATGTACTTCCTTAGTGCCTAGACAACTCTCCTATCTGCTTTATCTTACAGAATAGTGGAGGAAGAATAATGTTCTGAGTGTGGGGGTGAGAAGCAGCAGAGCTGTGCCAGGGCTGTAAGTGCTCCTGGTTCTTTCTCAAAGACCCATGCTAGGTCTTTGGGTGGGTTACTTGACCCCATCCCTTCTTATGTCCTGCAGGTAAAACAAATACATTTCTTTACCAAACTATGGATTAACACCAAACTGTAGATTGACAATTCAGTAATAAGAAAACAGTGATTCATATGACTAAAACATGAAGAAAACAGTGATTCATATGACTAAAACATCTTGTCCACATGTTGATCTTGTCCACATTTCTCACACTCCTGCTTTACATTGTTTTACTGCATTTGCTTAATAGCACTCCCTAGTACTTAAAAAAATCTACAATGGATATATACACCTATTATTATGCTAAAAAGGCAAAACAGCATAGTAGCAAAAAGTGTAAGAGACTCTGTTATTTCTCTTTTTGAAAATAAGCCTAATGTAATGCAATGCGTGAACTGCCTTTTAGAACAGCTGGAGTCTCCTGCTCTACTAATTCTCCTTTGTGAGGAACTGGATTTAAGACACAGTTTTTAAGAAAGAGTTGTTCTTCAGTTCGATTAACATGGAAACATGTCCAGTTATTCCTACTATAAAACAGTCTTCTCTGGCATGTACGTCCTTTGAACCAGTTAAACTTTAATCCCAGGAACTAAAATTAAATATATTTGTTTGTTTTTGTTCTTAAAGGGAAAAATACAGAAAGTATTTAAAATACAACATAATCCTACACATATCAATCTACAGATTCTTTAAAATTTTGAGAAAATTATTAAAAAATTACACCTATATATGCTCTAATTTTGTCAAATATGTATGTTTTAAGCATAAGTTGTCAGTTTCCAAATCTTCCCATTACTCGGAACAGGGGTATAGAGTCTATGCTGGTGGCAGAATGTTCCTTGAATAAAGACTCTAAAGGTCAGATAAAACAGCCCAAATACCTGGGATGTTACCTTACTTCTACACTGCAGATTTGTTTTCATATAACTCTTATCAATATATTTTAACTCATACTGAGTTTTTCTCCTGTTGCATCTTGGTTGTGCCAACCTACTCACACCCAGGATCTCTCAAATCTCAATAAAATGAGAGGAAGCCTAATGCTATTTTGATTTAATTAATGCCTACAGATTTCATAGTCCTCCCATTCAAGGAGGATTGACTGAGTCTAATTTAAACCCATGGCCCCACCTGTCTGTCAGGTGGATCATGATGGGAGGGTGGGGAGAGCACTTCCTGCAGGGTCTGTGTGGATGGCTGTAATGGTTTCCTCAGTCTGTAGTAGTTTATGGAAACTCAGAGTCAGAGAAGCAGCTATCATCAAAATTCATCTCTGGTAGGATATTTTCTTATCTTATACTTGTTTTTAATTTAGTAGTTTAGTACTGCAATACCTGTGCCAAAGCACAATCCTTATATCCAAGTAGAATCTGAATTTTACACCTATATTTAATTCTGAAAAGTCTAGAAAATTATAGGGTTTCTTGCATTGGTTGTTTGGGGGTTTTTTAGGACACTGAAAATGTCTTATTAACGTAAGCACATTAACTGTGCTATTAACGTACAGAAAATCACAGTTTGAGGAATGCCCATTATCAGGACTTACTCAAGACTGATAGTTAGGTCTCCTAAAAGATGCATAGTTCAGCAAAGTGAATAAATGTTTCAAATGGGGAAGAGAGGAGACAAGAAAGGGAGAGGTTTTATACCAAATAAATAACAGTAAATTAGACACAGTCTGGAGTATGCTATTGCAAGAATTAAGTGTACGTATGGTTTCTTTTAAAGTCTTTCTTTAAAGTCTAGTTCTAAGTTATTGTTATTATGATGTTACTTAATGCCTCTTAATATTTAAAATGTATTTGTTCTGAGCAAGTGTTTCAAAGCTTCATCTGTTGCTGCTTCATGGATACGTTCTGGATTTGCTATATGGGCTTCTGTTTGCAACTATAATGGTACAGGAGAAATACATGTATCAGTGGAGTGCAGAGAACTATTATGAATTAAAACTGCATTAAAAATTCAAAACCTCAAAGGTTAATATTTATTGCTTGATAAAACACAAAACAGCAAAACAATGATTAAACTAATGATTGATTGCATATAACTTCAAAAATCTAATTCCTGAAGATAGAAAAAGCAATGAACACACAGTCAATGGCATTACTTTCTATGGCAACTGTGGTATTGATTTCTAACCATCAGTCAAAGTGGTGAAAGCTGAGCCAAAGAATCTGTTATCATTATTCTTCCCAAACTTCTACATCATAGTTAGTCTGCCAACTCTAGGGTACACTCCAAAGTTGCGTATTTTAATATACATTCTTCAATTGTCAAGCTGTACAGATAGATCTATTTTCTGATACTCATTTTCATTTTCTTTAATTGTGAGACATTTAATCAGCAGATGTCTCCATCTCACCTCTTTCCCCATCTCACTGAAGTTATAAACTAACTCGTGGGTGAAATTTAAAGAGGTGTAACAGAGAATTTTCCAAATTTTTTTGTTTTTTCCTCAGCAATGAAGTTACTTTAAGTAAACAGAGGAATTCTTTACAAAAGATCCTTTGCATTTTTATTTAGGCAAATGCTGGGGATGCCTATGTTTGGAATTAAATCCGTAAGGATATTCTGCTGGATAAACATGCTTCTCCAAAGAAATGCAATGAGACATCTTGTATATATTAGCCAGCTGTGGACAGCATTCCTTTCACTGGTTTTGATTAATATGCCATCGTATCCTGGTAGGATTAATGAACTGTGAAGGATATGTGGACACTGTGTCTGTCTTCATTTCAAAGAAAGAGTGTGAAGAATTTAAATAAACATAACATTTAGATGGTCTATTTTGTCAGGACCTGATTGACTGTTTCTGCCCTTATAAAGCCTGTGGGGTTTTTGTTTGCTTGTTTCATAGGTGGTTTTGGAGCTTGCGATTTTTAGGCAGTAGTTATGTTGACCAAGAGCAACTATGAGCTGTTATTTCAACAAGCAATGAAAACTTATGCTAGATGAGCTTTTAGATTTGTATTAGCTACCAGGTAATGGTATGAGGTTTTAGAGGTGCTTTGAAAAGACAAATTTATGGTAATATGATTTCTCTGAGAGTTGCTATAAAACATGAGTAAAACAGAAGAGTAAAAGGAGAAAAAAAACAAAACTGAAGTTGAAAAGAAATAAAGAAAAAAGGTTTGGATGCAGCTGTAGCTTTTCTATTATATTACAATCATAAAGAAAATTTCAACAGCCATCAATGAATTGTAGGTCTGATACTACTTCTAAGTTTGTTTTCCATCTGTAAATTTTGGCTTAAGTATTTTTTGGCCCTTGAAATCATCCACAATGCCATCACCAGTAGTTACAGTCAAAACTACCACTGTCAAACACAGAGAATTATATTCATTCAATGGCTAGGGAATGCTTCTAACAATTGTTTCTAATGCTTGTAAGTGACAGGATCCTGATTCTGATATCATATCCTTACTGATTTTGAAGTAGTGCAAATACAAATGTGCTATTGGTTAGAAACAACTAATAAGAATTAATTTTTAACTGATAAATATTTATTTTTTAAAAAATCTCCTTTCTGTTGCTTTCTCATTTGCTATACTACCTTAATCTCTGTGTAGACGTACTTTACATTCTAAAGTATGTAAGCTATGCAAGACTGAAGTATGACTGGGAGCCTGGAGACTGGAATGATGCTTCTCTCTGATCAGTTGTATAAAATTGACAAATAAGCAAAAATTGCTCATTTCTGTAATAATTATTCATTGTTCTACATGAGCTGACCAGGCACTGTAAGTTTAGTTGTCACTAGAAAAGCTTTGGTATTTGAAAAAGCAACACATCCTTATGTGGTACTAGATATTACTTTTTATTGCAACTTTAGTAGAGGGGTTACCAACTCGGTGATTTAGGATTCTGAGTGACTCCTCTGCTCTGAGCTGGTGTCTGTGGGTCTCACACAGGCGTATGTTTACTATTACAGTATGGGAAGACCAGTCCAAATGCTTTCTTCCCCAAAAGCCGCATCACAAAATTTTGGTCCGCAGATCCATTTAATCCAGTTCTTTCCCAAAGTTGTAGAATAAACTTCCGGACAAATCTAATCTCTACCAGTTCTGGCAGATTCAATCATACCTGAGTGAGGCAATCGATCAGATATTGCAAACAGCAGAAGGGGAGAGAGTCCCTGTAACCAGGAAGAAAGCTTTTTCTTGTTTGTCGAGCTTAAATCTCCAGCAATCAATTCAATATAGCTAAAATCACTTTATATTTATCTGTGGTTTTTAAATTCTTATGTTTTAGCTGCATATGATGGTCATCAACCAGAAATCACAAAGCACAGATCACAGCCAGGAGAGAGGTTTAAGGTCACCAGGCAGAAGAACAATGACCAACACCATAACGGAAGGCCTTCAGATTAAAAATTAAATATATTTGTAAATCCCCTTCCCCAACAATTAGCAACATATAACCGTGGAGTCAGCGGCATAGAAATTTTGAAAGTCTGAGGAAACACCTGTGACTTGTCCTGAATTATGTTATACATTTAACAGTGAACTCCAAGGTTAGCTCTCTATGTAGTGGTGTCAAGGTCCTCAGAGCAGACACTTTCTCTGGTCAAAAAGCTGAAAGGAGGAACCAATCTGTTTGAAAGCTGGGCTTTATCAAGCTTTAAATAGCATGGGACTTCCTTTCCTAGGATATTCTGACAGAGTTAAAATTTTTATTTAAATGTTTGCTAACTTTGTGAAAATCCTGTTAAAGAGATCACAGTTGTCAAATTAGAAATATGTTAGCTTTGCATAGTTTTAAGAAAGTTTGCCAGAAGAGGTTTAAACCTGCCTTTTTTCCCCTCAGGCTAGTGGAACCCCTGGGCCAGTTTTTTGCTGTCATCTACAACATATTTAGTAAAATAGCATATATGTCACATGTATGAGTGGTACTTGATGGTTGAGAAGTAGATAGAACCTGGGGAATTATTGCACTCGACGCAAACCTGCCACACTCAAATTTTCACTCGGTTGTTCTATGCTAATATAGTATTAATTGTCACATAAAGCCAGCAGTGAAAGTTTGGCTGTTAGAAAAACAAGGGCAAAATTCTTGCTAGCTTCAGCAGAGCTGGTTTTTCAGGCAAAGTGAGTAGAAGTCCAAGCCAGTGGTGATGCTGATGCCCTTGGGGACTGCTCAGGAATAGTGTGAAGAACTCCAAATGGCTCTGTCTAAAAAAAACCATGTGGCTTTCTCTCCTATGTCTGTCCCACAGTATGTTCTTTGTTATCATCTGTGAATCACCAAACATCCTTTGTGACGTTTATATGGTATAGTTATAAATAACTCTAACACTTGCATGTTAAACAGAAGGTGATTTACAAAGTGCTGTTCAATCTGACAGCTGTTACTACAGCATAGCCAGAATAGATTACTTGCAAGTTTATTTTAATTATAGATAGGCCTACACTGAAATACTATAGTCACCTGTTTTGTACCAGGACTGCAAAATAGTGGTAAGTAATAGCATGAGCATGTTTGCCTTTATAAAAGAAAGAGTGCTGCCCTTCACATGTGTAACTTGTTTTCAAGTATCAAATTTTCACCTGGCTCTTTTTAGCAGGTTTGTGATCAAGTGACTCCACTTACAGAATTGGTTAGACTTCTATTAAAAATGTATAGAATATTCAGAAAGACACATTTAAAATATGATGAACCAAAGTCAAACCTTCATAAGGAGAAATTTGCCCATCTAGGACCAGTGACTGTACTCAAGTACTAATCCCGGCAAGTTTTTCTTTGAGGAAAAACTGCCATCACTAACGAGAACAGTTCTGCATTTGTCCTTCAAATGCTTCTTTTGTGATACAATGAGTCACATCTATGGAAACAAACAATGAAATGCATCAAAACTATGTAATTCAATACTGTAGAAATTGCCTTACAGAAATAGGGAACTGTCCTAAAACAGATCTTGTTTTATGGATTAAGCAGGTGGATTGGAAGAAATTGGCTCTCTGGTGGGCTCCCCAAAGTCAAGACGACAACTTCCAAAAATAATAATTCAGAAAACTCTTATGCAATTCCTATAAAGTCCCTTACATCACCCGAATGATTCAGAATAAGAATGTTACATGATATGGATCATAACTCTGACCATGTATAGTGACAGTTATGAGACTAAGTTTTGAACAGTCTTTGAATCTTGATCTCTGGAAGATCCTTACTTACAGTAAATATTGTAACCTTTGTAGCAGTCAGAAAAAGTTATATTGTTCTTTCATGAATATGTAATTGTAATAACCTATCAGAATAATAGGTACTCCAAAAATAGTAATGAAAGACAACTTCAGTATCTGCACTGTAATATCTTGCACTCTGCGTTTCCCAAAATAGGTCACTGACAGAGAATCTCTGGTTTGATTTTTAAATGGTAAACCTTAATAGAAAGTGCTTCACTTATCTGAGGTGATGTGACCTTCTAACCAAAAATTACACAATAGTAGTTTCAGATACTATTTTCAGTGTCTCTGTATTTAGACAAATTTTGTCATGAAGTAGTTCTTACAGTTGAATAGCATAGCAAGGCTACATATATGTTCTATATTCAAACTTCAAGCTATAGTAAGTTCACTGCAATAGCTTAACTTGTATATTAATGTTCTTATTGAAAGCCTTGTCAGTTCTGTCAGTCTCTCAACACCACTATAGCCCATGAGGGCTGACTTGTTAATCATATGCCCTCTGCTGCTTTGTAGCAATGGTCATTATAAATCATTCTCTGCCCAAATGTAGATACAGATGGAATCAATTAATTACTGCTTGCCTGCTCTGAGAATGGTCATCAATGTAATATAGCTAAGTAATACTAATCTCTAGTAACCATCTGGAACCATTAAGACAAACTGTATCTCCTTGCCCAGGGGAGGCAAAAGTTTTGGAAGCCCTTGAGGCACATGGCCTCTCTGAGTTGCCTACAGTTACAACCAGCTGACAAAAAAGCCAAGAACAAGAATCAGGTCCTCAGCAGAGCTTGTATTACTTATTTCTTTTATGAAGAGCTGAATGGGATTTTGTGGTAGAATGTAACTGTCAAACTTAGTTTTTGGTGAAAACAAACAATGCCATTGAAAATAATAGCAACTCCAGGATCAGCAGAAGAAACAAAGAGCTCGCTAAAAGCGTAGGCATGATCTTGGATGGACATAAGAGGACCAAAGAAATGTTGAAGACCACCAGATGGGTACAAAAGCTGTTTTTTTTTAACTCCAGATTTGCTTATTAAAAGATATAGTTTAGTATTACATACTCTGATAAACCTCTGGGTTTCTTGGGATGCAAACTGGATTTTATATGGCAGGGATGGTAGCTATGAGCCCACGCAAATCCTGACAGATCCAAGTCTCTCCAAATGAGAGGAATGCATGCCAACGCAAATCTACTCAGAATCATAATTTTGCTGCACTGTTTTGAGGGTTCTCTGCTCATTGCAGAGTTATAATTCTTTCTTTTTAAAACTTAGCTGTTTGCAGTAAGGTAGCATTAGCGTGCTCTCAGTAAAAACACTGCCTCTGCTATCAAACTGGCAATCAAGCTTGATCCAGAGCCTGAAGAAAAGACACATCTCCATTGAGTTCAATGGACTTGTTTTTGAATCCAAAGGTGAAAGTATTCTTATGTCTTTTAAATCAATTTAAGCCTTCTCCTTATACTAAAGCAAAATCCTTATTATTTCTAATATTGAGCAAATTTAAAACAAGTAATTGCTCCTTAAAAGGATGGGGATTTTTAAACCTTATTCACATCTTGCAAGTGCTTGCAAAGTCTAGCAACTTTATAGAATGGAATACTGACATGTGAAACCACCCTTATTTTCATATTTGTTTGCAGGACCAGTGTCTGAATCTTATTTTTGGTACTAGAAGATTTGTTTTCACCTGAAAAGCTTAATACAGGAGACCTGGAAACTGTATTGTTCTTTTGACTATGAACTTCACCTCACAAGGAATATGTTTTGTTGCAGCTCATCATTTCCTTGGAAACTTCTGACACCAGTCTCTTTACAAGCAGAAACAGAATTTTCTGTCTCTCAGAAGAGAAAGGGTTGAGGTAAGTTCTTTCTTATTTCATAAATGGAAGATTGGATGAGTCTTTCTTAGCCAAAGAATTCTTGTTTAGGTCTACATTTAACAAAATACTTCAAACACATGGCTAAAACAAAGTGTTTGAGTCAGGCTGTTGGAATCAAAGGAACGATGAAAACCTTAAAACGCTGCAAATGTGCATCTGCCTCAAAATCTGTGTCTAAAGAATTATTTTATTCTAATTTTTCACTGGTTTTGGTAAAAGCATTCAAATGTGTGATTCAAATAATCAGAAAATTTCATATACGTATATTTCAGTGTTTCAAATATGCAGTCCTGAAGAAGGTGGAAGGCCTCTCCATATATGTCTTTGAGAATTATAAACTGAGAGAGGTGTAGCAAAAGCAAGTGAACCCTTATAAACCCATTTAGCTGATTTACCTCTTTTCCTTGGAAGCAGATGCATCTAGCTTTACGAGGTACAACTCTAGCTGCTTGGTATGCAGGTTAAGACTTTTGCTAAGCAGGGTTATTGTTGGCTTATACTATGTCAAGAAATATACGAAAAAGAGTAAGATTCATTCATAAAGGAAGTGGAAACTACAGGAAGTCATACAAGGGGAGGTAGAATCTCCCACCTTATGCTTTATTTTCATTTGTTTCATTTTAAGGGTGTTAACTTTAAAAAAAAAAAAGTTAAAAAGGCTCAACATTTTATTTAAAAAAATATTAAAAGGGAAGATGTATGTGTGTGCAGCGGGGCGTGCTTGCTGTAGTAGACAATGGCTCATGGAGTACATGGCTTCTTGACAGGAGTTGATTCATGTCTGGCCAGTTCACGCTGCCAGTAGGGAAGGGGTCCAGCTAAACTTGCCTTTACAAATTACTGATGCACAGACCATATGCTGGCCCACAGTACAAGCCAGCGGTGAAAGCCATCTCAATGCCTACTTTTCTTTTTCACGCAGAATTTGAGATTAATAGGAGTTTTGTCCAAGTGAGGTACAGCTACTCTAATAGATTAAGAGCAGGCACTGACTGCCGCCTCTGTTTATGTTGCCTTTAAATTGATCTCTTCTATGTTTAGAAGTTCAAAGAAAACTTTGCAGATATTAGCAGGTAGGAGAGAGGGAAAGTATTTAATTTCAGGATCTGATTGGTTTTTAGGCTACTTTTTGCGCTCTCGCTCTACTAAAACGATACAATTTTCTTCAGGCTACACTTCATGCTAAAGCATGACATCTATTAACTGGAGTGAAATAATGCAGGCATTTAAATGCAAGTGACTAATTTAGCCCTCATCAAACCTTGTGAAACGCTGAGCACTAAAACCAATAGGAAGAAAGGATGGTTGGCACTTTCAGGCCTAGTCCCTGTATCTTTTCCTAAGCAATTCCTTCCTGCTTTACATGTTAACTCGGTGATGTATTTCACTCTTAATTGAGGGAAATTGTTTATTATGCAGAAAAAAATGTAAAATTGCATCTGTTGGTAGATAGGTAATGGCAACTATGTGGATTTTGGGGGGGGGGGTGTTAAA
>NW_008795492.1:2938280-2972345 GCF_000699145.1 Aptenodytes forsteri | reverse complement strand
GGGGGGGGGGGGGGGGGGGGGGGGGGGGGGGGGGTGTTAAGTGCTATCATAAGATCTATCTTGGCCCAAGGCTGGTAGATTGAAAATTTACTGGCATCTTTTCTTTCAGCAAATTGAACTCAGAATTTGGAACTAACCTTGGTATTAGGTGTTTCCAAGTAATTGATAAATGCGTATCAAAATCCCTTTTCTTGGCAATCAAGAAATGTAGAGGCAATTATTGGCTTTTTAAAGACATAACAGTAATGGACTGTTTGCTCATAATGACAGTGTCAAGGTCATCAGAACTGAAAGGAAATCATATACTGCCTCTGCTCTGCTGTCTCCACTGTTATAACTATTACTTCAAGTTTATAATGTTCTATAAATTTCTTTGAAAAACCTCTGCATCTCTTTGAAAAAAGATCTTTAAGCCTAATAAGACCTTGAACTGCTTGCAAATCTAATGCAGTATTGGATTATCTCTTTTGTCTCCTTTTTGCTGATTGGAAAGAATTATTTGTCCCTGAATGCCAAGGACAGTTCTGCAAAATTGGCTGAACAAATGAACCAATAACCCCAACCTGTATGCTTATCCTCAGTATAAGAAAAGAATACAGAAAAAAAAATAGCTTTGTGTGTGTGTATATAGAGAGACAGGGAGAGAGGAAAAAAGTTTTTGGTTGTTTTTTTTTTCCTTGGAAATTGTCTCTGACATTTTTGAATAACTAATACTCAAAGAGAAAAAGCAAAGATGTTGCCTTGAAAATAAAATAAAAGCAATTTAAATGGCAAATCCTAGTCACAAAATCTTAGTGCTCTGGAGGCTGGATGGCTGACCTTCAGAGAAGCCATGATGCAGTAAATGGATGTGAGGAGAGAAGGGACTGGAGCAGGTTGGAGGGGGCACGCTCAACACTGTGGTCACGTCTCTGTGATTCCTTGTGATTGCCAGCCCCAGAGGGCAGTGGAAGCCACACAATACTCTAGTGTTTGTAGAGTAATCTAGCAGCACCGGCTGCTCCAGAATGGGAGATGTGCTGTCCCTGAGTCTGATTAATTTGGCCCAACGTGCATGCATGCCTTGAGAGGCTGTGTACCAGAAAGCCACAAAACTTGCACACAAAATTCTTAAGAGATTAAAATTAACTTGGGATAATTTTAGGCTACTGTAGTTATACTTTGTTGGTTGAAATCTGCTTGGACCTCCTTTCTGCTTAACCGTGAATCCTTCAGATAATCAAACCGTTAGAGTAAATTAGACAGGGCCCCTGTCTCAGCCACAGCATTAGCACACAGTTGTCCATACTTCACTGGTTTGCACGGTCACTGCAGATTTGGCATGGGCCAGCAGCACTGACCCGCATGCCTGGGCATGGCTTGGGTGACAGCACAGGCCACAAACTGTTCCCAACAAGCAGTTTGGATGGTGCCACTCTGAGATGTGAGAATAGTTAGCTGTGTGGACGTGTGCTCTGCCATACCATTTGACCTCAAGCCAGAAAATTATTCCCAGTTCATTCTATTTACTAGTATAGTTGTAGGCTTAAGGGTCTTGCCTGTGCTGAAAAATCTGACTTTCCTATTTGGCAACTTGCCTGCATTATCCAGCCTCACTTTCTCTACCACTTCAAACCACAGTGAAATCCTGTTTATCAGTTAACTGGTTCATACAGTATTTTTCAGAAACTCGAACCTGAACGTTTTAGCTCTCTTTGTGCGAAAGTCTGCTGCGTGTTGAGACCAATCATTCTGTACCGCAGGTAGGGTGGTGCTCGCTGCTCTACTGGTGTGCCAGTGGAACACGAAGAGCACCACAACATATTTTGGGCATAACTTCAAGTCTTAAAATCCTAGAGACAGGGACTGAAACTTGTATTCAGTGCCCAGGAGCAACATAAGTGAAAAGAGTTTCAATCCTGAACTCAGAGGAAAAATAGGCTGCAAGTCTAAGGGCTAAAGCATGGAGAATCTCTTCCCTGTGCATCAAGAAGTTCCACGTTTGTATCAGAATCTTCTGCAGGGCACGACACAGGGCTGAGCTTTACAAGATATGGTTTTAGGGTGTCAATAAGAAGAGGGAACCCCAGATCCAGAGAAGTAAAACAAAATAAGTAATGTTTCTGGAATCATTCATTATGATCATGTGGAAAATCTGTTTTTTAAATAAGAAGTATAGCTGCCCAATATCATGTAAGAGCCGTTATATGCTTTCATAAATCTGTCACAAATTGATTCTCCTTAATTTAATTTTTCAATTAAATCATTTATGCTTTTATTTAGCATTGCAAGAAGCAAGTGAAAAACAGATTATATTTAAAAATTCAATTTAAAAAAGCAGTCAAGTGCTTAGTTCTGAAGATTCATGCTTTTATTTTGGAGGAATGGGATTTTGTTGTTTTAATTTAATTGTCAAATTCCAGAACTACCCTAAAACTACATAAAGCTGTCTTCATTTCTTGACTTAAGTGCATGGAAAAAATTAACTTCCATTCTGTGTATTGATTCTTTGGTCTGAAAGCAGCAGATTAATATTTCATATTATTTAGTTTATATATACTGTAATTAAGACTGATACACTGTAATCAGTCTGCTTCAAATCATCTTCTAAAGTGTCTCATAAATTAGATTGAATCTTGTTTACTTTTCTTTCCTAATACTGAGATGAAAAAATAATTACATTTAGAAAACAATATATCTGAATCCACCAGTCATGACACATTTAATAAAAGACAGAAAATCTATGGGCAGGAACATTATTTTCTTTATAACCTATTATGTTCTTGCTTCCTCCCAAAGATATGCACAAAGTAAGTGCAGTGCCCAAAGGTTAGATGAAATTTAGCTTTTACCAGTAGATCCAACCTGTGATCCAAACTAAATTATCTTCAACTTAGCTCTGTTTGAAAAGCTATAGTTTTCCCTCTCTATCACTGCATGCTGTTGGATGATAACATAATGCTGTACCTATTAGATTGAGGATGAGATTCTAACAGGCCTTTTAATGCTATGTAGCAATACATATACAGAAGTCATTATAGTTCCTAAATATAGATGATGTAAGGGTATTGCAAACACTAGAGCGGAAAAGGACAAACCCTGTACTGATGATGCTAATCAATGTCAAATTTCAACTGTTAGGCAGGAGCTGAGGCTCCCACAAGTTGTGTAGTCATCTGCCTTTGCAAAATGAGCAAAAAGACATGCGGGGTAACTACAGCGTGAGCAAAGCCCTAAGGGGTAAATATTACAAAGGCATATAGTGCTTTAGCCGGTTAAGTCTCTGATAATCAGATAGGTATGGCTGATTACAGATAATCATTAAGCAAAGGCTGCTTGCGACTTTTGAAACATTTAGCTTAAAATAGTCTAATCAGACATGACGCTGGCTGAAGACTGCAGGAGCTCACTGCATATATTTTACAAATACAACAATTAAATACTTGTGAATTTTACAGTATGTCAAATATATGCACCCTACACTGGAAACATGCCTCCTTCAATTTTCCCTTTGTAGGAAATTTCTGTCACAAAACACTTCATTCAGCACTTAAACTATTGTACAAAGTTATTTTTCACCATAAGACAATCTGTTGAGCTCAAATATATTTGTCACCTTTAATCTTTGTAGAATGTCGTACAGACCATTTACATTTCCCATTTTGTTATTAAAATCATCATTCAAAATAGTAGGTTTTTATCTGTTATGAAAAATTCTGTTCATCTAACTAACAAACACCTATACACTCCAGAAAGCAGATTTTCCTGTGTGTTTTCATAGGGGATGTAGAATTGTAGAATGTAGATTGTAGAATGGGATGGCTGACATGACACCAAAGCAGCACTTTACCTCCTGTACTATCTCTTCTCCAGAGTTCCTTTTACAGCACATTTTTCACCCAATATACCTTTGTTCTGTTGGTCCCCTTGTAAGTTTTAAGAATCCGTTGCCCTAATATAGCCAGTGTGCAAATGGCAGTAACTAGTTTTGTCACTGTTATCAGGTGCCAAGTATATGTAGTGTTTTATCCTTGTTCCTGATGCAAAAATTATAAATTATTACATCTATGGTGTATGAGCTATGTTTGTCATAGTTTTTTTCCTATACTGCTTTAATCACAGGTTAAATTCAGTTAAGTCAACAGAGTTCTTATGGTGAAAACTGAACACTGTAGGGAGGCAGGCTTGATGTTTTTCATCAGGCTGCAGTAAGATTACATTTTTATCCTGAATTAGTATGTGTAACTTTCTTTAAAAACAAAGATTGTTATTTGCATATTTGAAGAACACATGAAGGATCACTTAAATAGACATCCGTAGAGCACTGTAATGAACTAAGTAAACCACACTTTGTATTTCTGACATACGAGAGAGAGAGATTCATTTGAAAAAGAACTTCTCGGCACTGTCTTAGACCTATAGTCCTTCAGAAAAAATTGCCAGATGTTGAAAGTAGAAAAAGTAAAATTAAATTACACTTAAACTACAGTATTATATTTGGTTATGTTGCTTTAGATTTGTTTAGAATAACCAATAATATGCAATTATGCAAAGCTTTCTAGTGGACTATAGAGTGTAATTCTAGAAAAGAAAGTCTTTTACGAAGACAACCTGACTTTTCAGTAGGTATGAAAGGTATGCTTATGCCACTGGACACATCTGAATCATCATTCTAAAATGCTAGGAGACTTGGTAGTTCCACCACTTTAACTCCATCTGTATATTAATATCCATCTAGAGATTCACAACTTCTTTACCAGTGAGTTTCCCTGGAGATGCTGACAAATATTATCTAAGAAGAAAAAGAGTGATTTGTCACATCGTCCTAGATCTTCAGATCTTTGGAAGTCAAGTCTACAGTAAGTCTAACTCATGCTAAAAGGAATACAGGTGCATGCACAGAGAGCAGTAAATCGCACTGTGAGTTCAGTATATCTTAAAGGCATCAGACTTGCTAAGCAGTATGTCCACCTCTACTTTTCTCCTGAGATTTCCAAGACAGCTACCTGCATGCCTAAAGTGCAATGCATCATTCATTACAGGGAGCCAGGGGTATAGGTGCCCCTCATTTGTACACTACTTCATGCAGTCGCTTGAATGAGTTAGACTTCACTATAAAACTGTCAAAAACTCAAAAGTCAAAAATATTGAAAGGGCTAATCAAACTGTGCAAGTAAAATGTGTGTAGCAAATAAATAAAAGGCATTAATTGTTTGGGGTTTTTTCCAATTTTAAAGTTCAAAATGTAAGGCACTTCTTTATCAAGCAATTCCCTTGTCTACCTTTGACTTTATCATTTGTGACAGTAATAACCATCCTCATCTCATGTCACATGGCTGAGAATACCAGCTGAGTATAAATCAAAATCTTCCTGCAAGCACTGGGTTCCAGAGAAGTTCACATTCAGCTTGGACCCAAACCCTGGAGATAAAGCTCACCTCCATAGAGGATTATTTTTGGTCTGGGTTTACAGAGCAACTACTCACATCGTGTAAAATATTTGCAGCAGATGCCTAGGCAAAAAGACAACAGAATCCAAATTTCTGGAAGTCCAAATATCAGTACTAGTGTGGCATCAGTTAAACTAGGATTATCTTGAAAGGCTTAACAGAAATATTGAACACCAGCAAATGTTCAGGACGGAAACAGCGAGATCTGTCCTGTAGCATGTAACGTATTGTAAGCTCTTGGAAATGTGCTAGAGTGTCTGATAAATGGAGTTTCAGATTTCCAGCTGTTTAGAATTATTTAGACAAAAAGTGATCTTCATATCCTTGCCTTCCATTCCGGAATTATGGGATGCCACTGAACATTCAGTGTATTTGAATCGGAAAATTGGATGATTTGGTTTATGAAATAAAATTAATGGTCAGCTGGCATACAATTAATCAATTATTTTATTTTAGTCTACTTGAATTTGGAAATGCAAACTCATGAAAATAGGCTTTAGACAATTTTGTAATAGGAAAATAGGCTTTAGACAATCATTTGTAATAGAAAAGCAGCAGATCTTAAACTCAGAATTTTTCCCTAATACTTTTATTACTGTGTGCTTTTTGAACTTTGCCTAATTTTCATAACTTGCACCATTTTCCTCATGAAAGCAATAACTAGAAAATAATGCACACCTGTTCCTATGAATATTCATGTGAATATTTAAACAAGATTGTATCCATGTTCTTTTCTCCTAGTTTTTGCCTTCTGCAAATATTTCAGTGAATAAGGTCAGCATTAGGAACGTTGATGAAAAGAATTGTTTTTAAGAGGATTAGTACTTTTTTTGCATTTTGTATTGTACTGTAAATTTACCATAGAAATCGTAATAATCTTGTCAAAGAGCAGTGGCAAGTTATATGCCACAGGTACAAGAACAGCAACACAGGCTTCATGTTTCTGAGTCCAACTAGACAAATAGTTCTTATGATTATTTGTTGACTATTGTCTGTTGATAGCAACTGAAATGAAATGCGGCAAGACCAACTATACAAAAGGAGGCTTTATGTGTAAAGTTGAATTCCCAGAGCAAATGCTTCATTATTGGTAGCCGTTCTGAACACAACACTGTGCACGGTCTTGGGTTCCCCTTCAGGTTAAAACAGCATAAAGCTGGTTTTGGGGGTTGGTGTGTTGGTTCTTTGGTGTTTTGTGTTGTTTGTTTGTTTGTTTTCCCTAGACAAGGCCAATAAGGCTTGGCAATGAGACCTGGCATCACTAAGGAGTAGGGTTTTCCCGACTTGCCCAACAGGAGAGGTCTGTGTTAGCACTGACCTCATGGTATTCATTCTCAATGCCACAAAAAGAAACACGTTACGTAGCTCAGTGATGATATATTCAATACCACTTTACATCTCTTACCTCCTTATTTTGGATTGGTTTTTGTTGGTGGGCGGTTCCAGTTTTTAAGTGGAAAATGGCTGTATGACTTTTCTATCTTTCACCATATCTAAAACTGTTGGGTTCCACTGTACACTTTACTATTGGAATAAGAAGTATAGTTAGAGCAAGCAGTTTTGTGAGGCTGCATCGTAGGCTCTGCAGGATTGGTGGCAGCTGGCCCAAATTAGAGAAACCCCACACCATCCCCTGACTTACACTGCAGAGACCGATACACAGCTCCCCTTGTCTAGAATGAAGGAAGTCCAAAAAGCTGACAGTCACCTTTCCCCTGCTCTTAATCATAAACAGTGAAGATCTGGACCATATTTCTTTACAGAACCTTTTCAGCTAGTGCCATGCCAGGTTTTTATTCAAAGGGCATTTCACTTCAGATTAAGTACTATAGACTTCAATATTTTACTTCAAAAGAGTTTGCAGAGTATAAACATTAATGCATTCATTAATAGAAATCATAATACAATGCAAATACAATTAGTTTAAAGCCAATTTATGTTTAACGACATAGCAGTTATCAAAGCTCAATTATTCTAATTAGAATTTTATTTAGTAAAGCTCATTTTATTCAGTAAGTGTTTGCTCAGCACTTTACAGGATGAGTCCCAAAGACTAACAGTGATTTAGGTTGTTTCTTTTTTAACTGAGTTTCTTATTCACACATCCTCAGAAAAGAAATGGGATGTTATTTGCCTTTTAATAGAGTATGTCAATAACTTTTGCACAATAGTAGCAAAATACCTCCGTTATAGCAGTCTGTGAAATTAACTGACTCATGGTTATCTCATATTTGGTGATTTGCTGCTTCCATCCCTCTTCAGTCAGTGAGATGTTTCTTGCTACAAACAGGTTTGTGGCTTTTTCCCATATTTGAAGCCACTGACTTGTAGTATGAAAGTACATAAAACTTACTAAGTAATTTATTTTACTTCTTTTTTCACTGAATGCAAGTGAAACAGTAACAACTCAATTATTATTTATTATAATAAAATCCATGATCAGCCTCACCTTGGTCCTTGATAAAGTTATGGCTTTTAAGGGGGATTAGCTCCATTTCTGTAACACATGAAAGACAAGAAGGTGATTGAGAGCAGCCAGTGGGAATTTAGAAAGGGCAAATCATGCCTGATTAACCTCACTGCTCTCTCTCAGATTAAGTTACCAGCCCTGTAGAGAAGGGGAGGACAGTGGATGTTGTATACCTTAATTTTTAGCAAGGCCTTTGTCCCAGTCTGCTATAGTTTCCTTATCACCAAATCCATGAGATACAGACAGGATAAATAGTCAGGGTGGGTGGAAAACTGGCTGGAGTGCTAGGATCAAAGTATTGTGACCAGTGGTGCTAAGTCCAGCTGGCAGCCAGTAGCTAGTGGGGTCCCTCAGGGATTAGCAGTGGGACCAATGTTATTTAATGTCTTCAGCAATGACCTGGAGAATGGAATGAAGTACACTCTCAGCAAGTATGTGCATGACCCCGAATTGGGGGGAGCAGTGAATACACTGGAGGGCAGGGCGGCTCTTCAGAGGGACCTGGACAGGCTGGAGAAATGGACTGAGCAGAACTTCATGAAATTCAACAAGAGAAAGTATGAGGTCTTGCATCTGTGAAGGAATCTCATGCAACAGTGCAAGCTGCAAGGATGCTGCCCTGCAGAAAAGTGGTTAAATACTGCAATAGCAAGATTACAGAATCTCTGTCCTCTGAGGTGTTCAAGACTTGGCTGGACGTGGTCCTGAGCAACATGATCTATTTAGACCTGTTTTGAGCATGCGGTTAAACTAGATATCCTCTGAAGGTCCCTTCCACTCGAAAGTCTGATTCTATGACTATATATTGCTTATTGTATAGTGCACCTTTTATGCATGAAGACTTTGAAGAATGCAGCATTTTTAAAATTTATATTAATTTAGGTAATTATTTTGTGCAGTTCTATAAGATGGCTACTACAATGTCATTTTATTTAATTCTTTTCTGTGAGTTAGAAAACTCTTCCCACTCTGAAAAAGGACTGTTTCATTGACTTCAGCTCCAGGGTAGTGACACAAACATATTTATAACTTCTCTAATTTCTCACTAAAACACTGATCAGCGTGTTTGTGCAACTTCTAGGAGATAAAAAGACAGCATAACCTTAATTGTATGAGAAGTATGTGAAAGAGATAAGAAAAGGCTCTAAAAGCCACAGTCCTTAAAACTGGGCTCATCATTTTAAAGAATATGAGCTATAGCAATGTAGAGATCCTCCTTTAATAAGTAATGAAATCCTGAAATAACTGACTTCATGGTAAAGGTTGGTACTATGACCCTCCATATGTTGTTATGCACCACAATATAGAAATAAAGGTGGTCTTGAAACAAGTGACCTGTAGCAAATCGTCCACTACTTTTCTTTCCTTTCTCTGGTAATATTGGATCCCCATTTGCAGTGATTTTTAAAACTCACTTGTGAATGCTCAGTATCAATTTGGAGTAACCTTTTTAATTCAACCAACATGTACTTCCCTTCCATGTGATATATAAACATGATCTGTTTATATAGGTGTATCTTAAGTCCAGCCTGGGAAGATTGGGGTTGTTTTCCTCTCAAAATAATAATGGATTTAAAGTTAATGACAACTGGCAGCCAGAAGTCCTATGGGATAGTTCTGGCAGCCAGGGATTACTGAGTCATGGGGATGTTCTGGCCACACACCTGCTTTCTCAGAAATGCCATCTCCAGCTGCAGGAGCACAGTGACCCAAAACAATGGGAGAAGACCTGAAACTGCCTGCAGAATTCATGTATTCCAGGAAAAATAATAAAACCGTTCAAATTAGTGTACGATGAAAACGGGAGCTGACTAATAGGATTACAAGCTCAGCATTGCTAGAAAGCATAAAGTCAGTTATAAAAATTTTAGGAACTAAAGTCAAGCCTTCTAACTCTTTCTTATAAGCTATTAAATCATTTATTTATTTAATTTACATAGCACCTGTACAAAGTTGTTAAATAACAATCAGTGGTCTTGGTCTGCTCAGCTAGCTAATGTGCCTGGATTGCGTATTTTACTGGTATCATAGGCATTTTCTGTAACATGGAGAGTCTGTGGAAAAGGGAGAATTGGAAAGCTGTCTTAAAATGGATTGGTTTTAGTAACAAGAACCTTAGGAACACCTCAAAAGATAGTCTTGTATTCACAGGACAGGCACATGGTGTTAAGAAGACTTCCAGCTTGTCAGAAAGTGAACGCAGAAGTGTAGTGCAGTGCCTAGCTGGCTACAATGCCCATTTTCCTTCCACAGAGTCTGTAGTACTTAGCATTGTGAGGCTGTCTCACCACACCCTGTAAAGCGTGCTTTCTGCAGTCTTACACTGGGACAATTTTCTCATGGATAAGTCTGAGTCTTTAAGAGCTTTTCTGTGTCAGGCTGGTTCCTTTTGTTCTATCAATAAAGGCTGGAGCAAAAGAATCTTGTGCTGACCAAAGCAAAAAATAGTATTTTTACAATTGGTTGAAAAATGTGGGAGACAATTTTATATAGCACCACTAAAAGATAACAGCCTATTAGCAGCAAGAAAAGAAGTGTCTTATTTTTAAATATATATGTAGTTTCAAAGTCCCCTTCCTTTGCTTCACTCTACAGTTTGAAAAATCTTTTCTAAAATGGCATGTTTTGACCATGGATTGGTAACTTCTCTGAAATCTAGTTAAGTTCATCTTTTGAAGCTTAAGTAGGATTATTGTTATATAAATTTAAATATAAATGTGTGTGTACACACATCATTATAGTACAGTATTTAGTGATTTAATATATTTTATACAGCTGATACAAACAGTATCAAGTAACTACATATATATAAAAAATAGTATAATACTCAAGAACTTTTCTTTTTGAGACAAGCAGGTTTAATTCTTTCATAACAATAAATAAAATGTGAGGGATAACGATACCTGACTACATTTCAAGGTCATTGAATGTATTCCTATTTCCACTCTTATTGTCACTGTTGGTGGCAAAAGATCTTAATTGCAGGCATCTTTTCTGACAGCAAATGCAGCAGATTTGTAATTTTGTTTTTGTCAAGGGGCTGCATCTTGTAGTCTGACTATGTGCAGAACAAAGGAGGCCTTCAGCTCTCCGGGTCTTGAATTAGTCTGAATTCTGGCGTAAGTTATGAATGGCTTATTTGGCTTCCTCTAATCCATCGGACGATTGCATTTAATGTTCTGCTATTAATCTGCTCAATTAATTAAAATCAATATCTTTATGAAATTTGCTATTAGAAAAGCCTTATGGAAAGAAGATCCTCTCTCATCAGTATGTTCCATGGTGATAATGGCAATGCTATGAATGATGGTATGAACATAAGTTCAAAAGTTACCAACATTTATAAAAATGCTATTAGAAAGGCTTGTCTGACAGGAAAAAAAAAAGAGGGGAAAGGAACCTATTGTTTTTATTTAGAAAACATCATTGTGTAGAACATTATAATGGAAAGGCTGAATATCTGCTTTCCACAGTGCGGTCATTGAGATGCTGAGTTCCTTCCAGGGGTGCCTGATTGCCTGCATAGGCTGAAAGAAAAGACAAAAATAATCAAAAAGACCATGTTTGCATCTTCCAAGATAAAAGGAAGCAAGGCAAACAGTTCTTTTTATCCATGGGCTCCACAGCAAGGGGACCATTTACTTATTTTCAGTGTGTTCTGTGAAAGCTTCTGACGGGCAAAGCATTGTCACACTGGAGCATACAGCTCTCATAGTTGTTTCTCAGGCTTGCATTACCATTACTAGTGCTCTGTTGGCCGTAAATGAAAGGTCATTGGCAATGAAAGAAAAATCACTTTGTTCCCCATTCATTCTTTTATGCTTTTGGATTGAAGCCTCATTTCTGTTGATCACTATTTTGATGATTGTTAATGGTTTTCAGTTAGAAAAACAAGGGGTTTTTTGGGTTTTATAGCACTACCTTTCCCATACCTGCTTTACTGAGCTCCTAGGAGACTCAAGAAAACCACGGCATAGTGGACAATTTATGCATATACTAGGAATTATTTATATTGAAAGATTTCTAAGCCCATATGAGAAAGTTGAGGGGAGGGGGGAAATCAACACAAGCCTCACATTTCTCTTGTTTGTCCCTCATGATGTTGAGGAAAGAAACTATTTTATTCAAGGCACAGAATTAAAACATTTAAAGTCCCTGTGAGGGCAAGCAAACATGTTGTTTCATTTGGCTATGACCATCAGTCAAGTACTAATTGTAAAATAGTGGTTCACATTACTAAAACAATGAAGACATTAAATTTTTATTACGTGTATTAGGCTGACAAAACAGAAAAGATGAACATAAAATGAACTGATTAAATTAAAACCTTTGATTAGCTCTTCTAGGAAGAATTACTTGCCTAGTCTATTATGTCTGTATACACACATGAAGAACACAGGATTAATGCACAATGACTTTATCACTATGCAACTTCTGTTGGTATATTGAAGTATGTGAATGGATTTGCTTTGTTTAATTCTGAGCTATTGGGAAATCAGCAAGAAAGGAAATCAGAGGTCCTTAAAGGAATTAAGAGTCCTTAAGAAAATAGCCATTAATTTAGGGGTGCCCACGTCCTGGCTCAAATCTGATTAGCAGGCTTATTTCTCTCGTATTTCAAACTCAGAAGGACACTAAATTGTTGAAAACAAACCTTGTGTCTACAGAAGAAATATGAGCTGCCTGCAGCTGAAAGTGGAGAAATGCCAACAAAAGAGCTTGTTCATACCCCCAAGCTCTAGCCGGCTGCCCTGGTGTTCTTCCAGCCCCATTTTGTGAAGCCACACTGAGGACTAGGTGAGAGGAACCAATCTAGCTTTAACTACATATACAGGGGTTTTTTGCTAAGTTATTTTAACGTCGTAACAGCCCTTCAGTCTGACTCAGAAGACAGCCGTGAAGCAGCGATGCTATTGTAATTGGCGGGAAGGAGGAGGGTGATACTCCTCAATAAAAAGGCAGGAAAGGGAAAATAGCTAGGGGTTGAAATGAGCACACTCCGAGTGGTGTTATTGCTGAAAATGTTGTCTGGTGACACCACAGCACAAGGAATAGAAGGATACAATTTGCCTGAACCACAGACTTCCTGGTATATACCTACAGCATGTGGGTCACAGAGGTGTTAAGAAAAATGAGCCAGGCACACAAACCATGCATAATTTTAATATTTTTGCCAGGTGTCTCTGTTTTTTTGTGTTAAGGGATGGTGCATTGTTTCAAAGGAGCTACTGTGGATTATTGTAATCATAGGGTTGTAGAGGAGAGTATGGTGTATGGCAAATACAGCAGTCATGAGACAGCTGGAGCTGGGTGGGAAAACCTTGAGTTTTGCCTGTCCAAAAAGCAATAGGACTGCAGGATGCATGAGAGGACAGTTTTGAGGGACTCGCCAGAGACCCATGGCACCACTCACTGCATTCTCATGGCAGGATGATGGGAACAGGGTGATTGCAAAGCCTTGTGATCCAGACTAACGATGGAATGACCCAGCAGCAGAAGCAGGGCCTGGCAACCGGAGGGAGTACCCACACAGAAGCAGGGTGGTACCAGGGCTGCTAGTCACCCATGAACCATCACAACATGACACTCTCTTCTTCTTATGTAAGAAAATAATTTGCACAGCTAATGATTCTGTCTATCAAGCCTTTAATAAAAGAGCAATAACAAAACCTGTGGGTGTACTATAAATGGAAGGCATACTACCCCCTCATAGTCCTCAACAAAATCTACACAAAAAGCGAAGTTCTGCTTAGCTTTGCAGGAGGAGCTGGAGGAGAAGCACTAGTGTTTCACAATGTGAGCGGGATGGTGTTCTTAAACCCAACATAAACATGTTCTTTTTAATCCAAAAGTCTTGTTTTCTACTTCCAGCTCAACTTCTTTCCTAATTTGACCTACTTCATACTGAATAGCTTTTTGGTACGGGCATCACTGGCACCTACTGAACAGGGTACCTGCATACTCCCATGTGAACCAGCAGCAGTTCCCCTATGAACAGTTGGCCAAACTAAGTGCTTATTTATTGAAAAGGACTGGACAGAAATGCAAGAGCTTTGGGTGGAGACATTCAGCTTGTGGATTATGTTCACCGTTACCATATATAATATGGAATTAGACATGCTGAAATATTTTCGGTTACATTGCCTCATAAAGTTAACTTACAACAATGTTCTGCTGAAAAGTTAGTAATCCATGGATCATTTTTTTTCTTAAGCTGTGAAGTATCCGTTACTGTGAAGTAGAGGATCTATTAGCTAATCTTAGAGTTGTATGTTCATTTGACTATTGATTTTGTAGATACTGACTTGTTACAGACTTTGTGAAAAGCCTCTTAATCATTTGAGAAATATTTGTGCCTCTTCACTTTTATAATTCTTCTGATATTTCATATTGAAAACACTGCCATGACCACTGTAGACAGAAACAATGAATTGATAGTAATGTCACTGATGTAGTAAAATATAGCCATAAATTTGTTCAGAAGTACATGGTATATGACCAAGCTTAAACTGCTTATTTGATCTTCCCATTTATGTAATTATGTTGCTATATAAAGTTGGTATAAAAAAATTATTGTTTTGGAAATATTTTTAAATCCACTGATCATTCATGAAATGCAATTATTCACTTATTTTAACTCAAACAATTCATTATACAATATAATTTAAGTATATGTTGGAATAATAGGTTATTTGTTGTATTTGTGTTTACAAAATCAGGATTGGTATAGTGCAAATGTTAAGATTTTGAGACTTGAGAGACACACTTTCTAATTGTCTAAAACAGCCAGCATAGCTGTTGCTGTGTATGGTGCTGACTTGTTTAGTTTCCTAATGAAGTTGGGTTTAAAGATGTCAGAATTGTAGTCAGTAGGCTCTAGTATCTCTCCAAAACTAGGACAGAAATTACTAATACATTAAGAAATAGAAAATAATGAATACCTTTTTCCTAAAGTTCACCTTCAAAACAAAGAGCTAAAAGGATCATGCACCATATGCTACCTTGAACAGTGCTTATGCGTTACATTTCCGAACGGTACATGATGTACAATGAAATTACAGTTCAGGCACTCAACAGGCATAAGATTAAACACAGTCCATGTTAGGAAGCGAAGTAATAACAATTAGCACATTTCCTAGACGGGAGCAACCCAGACAAGGAGGTCATTCCTCAAGGGAATGGGGAGAAGAAAAAGAAAATTGTGGCTACATGATACAAAGGTAATGAAAGTCACTTTGCACTATGCAGCTGGTGTGTAATTTTGGATAGTTGCCCAAAACTGGCATTGGTTGTAGTCCGTTTTTTTAAAGCTTGAAGCAGCATTGTGGGATTACAAAGTTATTTGATACTGAATTCAGACAGCAGGAAAGAAAAGAAAACTAACAGCCAGAGAAATTGTAAATAAAAAATAAATTACACCTATCAATATCATCTCAGAAATTCCACATACAGCTTTTTCTGTGAATTCACTGCACGTTCATCCTATGCCCTGAAAAAGTCAAAAAGTCATTTCGTCAGATATTTAGAAAGTACGTGGAGTGTACACAGTGTTTTTACATGATCTACTACACTGACTAGAGCATATGCTTTGGAGAAAAGAAAAATACAAGAGTCTGAGATCAGAAAATGTATTTTTAGTTTTGTCTAATACTGAGGACTTGGGTAACTTTGTATTTTAGCTTACCATTGTAGCTGTGTGGAATGGAAGAGGGAAGGATTAACATTGTCCTTTGAGGACGTTCTTTGATTATTTTTGCATAGAAGGGACTACTACTTGTGCTACTCATTTTCCCAGAGTGTTAGCAAAAAATGAAAAACAGAAAATGGAAACAGTCATCTTCTGTGTCTCTTTCTTACTATGAGAGCAGGCTCTTAGGAAACTGTAAAATAGTCATACAGTTGAATTTCGGAAATACCTGACCATGCCAGGGCCCGCAAACTAAAGTACTTCAAAACCAGTTTCAACTTAAAAATAAAATCTATTATTTAAATGCTCAGTGAACCTCCAAAGCAGTCCACCAAGCATCTAAACACAACAAAAAAAATCTTGTTCATTGGTAATGTGAAGGGAAGTTTCTGATCCTTGCATGAGACTTAGTATATATGGTAACATTTAGTCATGTTAAATAATAACCTTTTCCACAAGTGATATTCAGCAGTATGATACCAAAACCCTTACAAAAATTTATTTTGTTACCGCAGAATAGTTTATTTGGCAGAGGTGACAGGTGGTTATAGTAACATATCTAGTTATTAGTCCCTAAGCTGTGTAAAAGTAAACTTAATGACTTGCAGAAAAAGAAAATAAAAAAGCCAGAAGCAGTCCTGTTTATTCATTCCTTTCTAACAATTTGTTTCTGTAAAAGTCCGCTTTACTTTGTTCATCTTCCATTAATCTCTGTTTATCTTGTAAATAAATGAATGGTGTAGTCCCCCATATTTAAATGTCAGAGGCAAGGTAGAGTTTAAATGATTTCCTATATCAAAAAAGGTCACATGGATTTAAAGTTTGACATAATTGAGAGTATCTGACTGAACTATTGAATAAAACTTTTTTTCACACATGTATACTAATAGCTTCAAGCAACAGTGAACAATTGCCTTTATGGGTTTAGTGATTTTGTGATTGGCCTTCTGATAGAAGACTAACCTAAGGGGCTTTGGTGTTTAAGACATATTTTTCAGTGACGAGGATAGTTGATATGTTACCACTAGGTATTTTCAGTATTTGGTCTGTATTTCATGGAGATTCTCATCTGAAAAATGTTAGTTTTGTCATCTGTATTTTTAGGTTAACTTGTAGAAGATTGTTAAACAAAGCAGGTGTAAACAGTTTTGTTTCTGTCTAAAAGTAGTGCTAGGTCTGGTTACAGGAACTTAAAATGCTATATATATTAATGCCATCATTTACCATAACAAAAAAACTGCACCCCCCTGAAATAAAAAGACTTTCTAAACAAAGGTCACCTTTCTACCTGTAAATATATGAAAATGCCCAGGAAAGATGTCAGACTACAGTTCTCTGTTCGTACCAGTATCAGCAGAGTCACTAAAGAGCAATGCACCCTTCTCTTCTGTTCACAGTCTGCGCTATACCCCTGCAGGTATGAAAGGATACATTTAAGAGCTATAGCAATTACTTTGTAAAGTGAACTGTGCCGAAGAAGGTTTGTGAAAATATCTGTAAAAGCAGGAGAGGGAGCCTATTGCGGAAGAGGACTGACCAGGGACAGGCCTTTAGAAATCACTGCTGTTTGCATTCTGCCCTCCTCCTTTCTGAAAACCCTCCACAATACCATGTGAGTTATGACAGTGATGTGGGCATAAAGTAGATATTATATTAGTTCCCTTTATTTAGGAAGCTGGAAATTATCTGATTCAAGACAGCTGCCTTGGCTGCTTGGACTTTAATAGATTCTCTGATCAGGCAGAAAGCTGCAAAGAAAATGAGATTCAGTAACTCACAGTGGTGAAAGGAGATGTCAGTTGTGTATAAGGGATGTGCACAGATAATGTTTTTACAGTACTGACTGTCTCAGGCTTGATCAAAAGCTGCTAATCTTAATACACCTCTTTTACTTGACTTCAGTGAGCTTTGGATGGGGCCCTTTGAGAGCAGATATAAGCTAAAAATATTGCAGTGCCAAGACTGTGTAAAGTCAGTAGAGAAATATGATCGAATTTATCATTGTAATACTCAGCAGTTTGTAAACTCATTAACATTTGCAGAGAACATGCTGTTTTACCTGTGACCTATAAATTCTGGAAAGCTCAAGAGAATTGCCACTCTAAGAAATGTTGATGGCAAAGATATTTTGGGGGAAGTATGATGAAGCCAAATGGCATAGTTTAATTGAAGTTGCTATTGTCATAAAAGCTTCATGGGATGCAAATGACAAGTCACTATGCATCTAAACAATTACAGAGATTGCACAGAGTGAGGTTAAGGTTTATGAAATTATCTAGGAAAGTGGGATTCTGTTAGGTTAGCAAGATATTGCCCACAAATTAAAACACATTTCATACAGTAGGGTCCATTTATAGCAATAAGAGGATGGATGATACTGAAGTCCCCCATTCCAACTATGCTAAACATTGTTTCAAACCTGCAAGTATTGAGGGCAAAAAGTATAAATTCTGTGTTAGATCAGTAATATCAGCTGCACACAGGGATCACATGTAGGCACTAGAAAGAATATTGGAGGACAAAAAAAGATATAACAGGCATGAGAAGATTTACAGACTGAATAGAGAATTGTGAATTCAGCTGTGGCAGAATGCATTGGAGAGTCAGCAGCTATTGTCTCATGAGAAAGAAGAACATATATAATGCTTGAAATCTTTTTATATGAAAAGAGCCTTTCCATTAAGAAATTTTTTAAAAATTGTATGGTTTTGCCAATATGTCGATTAAAAAAAATAAAAATAAAGACTGCTGCTAGCTTTTGTTGAGTCATAAATCCGTAGCACTGTATATGTAGTATTTAGAGCTCATTGTCATTAAGGACTGTCCGCAACTAAAGGAAAAGCTGAAAAGTGTCTTTTGTATTTCCACGATTTACATCCTAATTCTGTATTTTCTTCAGTCACAATGTGCTTTACAGCAGCCTCAAAGCTATGCCAGCCATCCTGGCTCCTAGCAAGTTAAAGCACTACCTGGGGTTGCTGTTAGGACAACCTCAGTGATGCCCTGTTCTTACTTGTAAAAGGGCTGCAATCCCCAGTGCTTGCTACAGTTCCTAAAAAGGGTGGTGCAGCTCTAGCTACTTAAGGGAACTTCTGGCCACCTGCACCAAGTTCCTGCCCTTCTCAGTCCCAGCCATGCAGCTGGGCAGGAATGGGCCTGACAATCTTTTCCATTGTTTGTATACGGTACATTACAAAAAAACAGACCATGTCCTGGCCAAGATCAAGCTAAAATATTATGAATCAAGGTAAGAGTGACAGTTTCCTGCTGGTTGTATATAGAGCTGTGGGAGCTACATGTAACTGTGGTTTGCTGCAGAGGTTATGTCAACATGGTTTTTGAAGTGCATTATTTGTGCAGGCAGAATTCAAAAATAAGACACCTCAAATTAATGCCAACAATAAGTGTGCCATACCAAACTACCACGTATTCACTGCTTGTGTCATGCTGTGTATATGCTACATTTTCTATAGAAGAACTACCAGTACTAAGGAATCATTTCAACATCTTTTAAAAAATTAATTAGAGCTGTAAACCATCCTGTATGACATTTTTTTACAAGTCTATCATCCAGGAATCAGACTAACTACTGAAAACTCTAAAACATTATTTTACTCTCAAGAGACAGAGTATTCATCTGTTTATATCAGGTTGGCAAATGCTGTTAGGAGAAGATCAAAGTTTAGGAATATCAGAATAGATCTCATAGAATAATTTGGCAAAAGGCATGTGAGTTGATCAGGTATGCACAGATATTCAGGAAATTAACTGATGTCCTGAATCTCGCTGCCATATATGCAATAGGAATTTATTTGCGTGCATATCTTTATCTATAGAATGAAAAGTAAAATAGCTTCGAAAATGTAGCCCTGTCTCTCTTAATTCAGCCTTTGGCTTCACTGCTGAAACTTCCAAATGTGCAGCTGGGGGAGGGGAGAAACAGGAATTTCTGATGTAGACATTTGTCCGGTAGGAACTAGACGGAACTGCCAGCCTATTACACATGGACCATTGAACACCAAGCAAATACTACTCTCTCCCTCCTGCACATTTGCAGTGTCTGTGGATTTCGTCATATAGTTACTTATCCTATTAGCTTAAGGAAAAAGGTCTAACTGCATTCACAGGAAAGCAAAATCTTCAGTATATGCTGTTTCCATTAGTGTTCTTCTCCTTTCTCCTACTATCAGTTAGGGTTTAACAGAACTCTCAGGATTATAAGCATGTTTTCACTTCTGGTTTGTATTAATATATGATACCAAAGCAAGTAAAGAAAAAATTAAACAAGCATTTATCATTAAAAAAAAAAAAATTGTCACTAAAATACAACCCTCAGTACAGAGGGATAGCAGCAGTTTGGCTTCACAGCCCACATGCTGATTATAGGAGCTGCTGGGTAAAATTATAGGACTTGTATTATACAGGGGGTGTCTGTATAGATCATAGATCTAATAGAACTAATTTCTTCTTTAAAAGCTATGGGTCCACACAGTCCATGCAGCTAAGAGGTAGTCAGAGATGGAGGTTGGCCAATATGAGCATATTGCTGGTGGATCAGAGCTTTGCCCATTCGCTTTTCCCTTTTCTTTTCCCACAGTGAGGGAACTTAAATACCACCAAGATTGCTTTAGCCCAAAGCATGTTGTAACAACAGTGAGAGAGAAGAGAAAGCAGACACGCCACCTTACCAGATAGCCCAGTTACTCTCTCAGTCTGTCACAGAATTAGTTCCCCCAAGTAACGATTCCACCCAAAATTCAGTCAATCAATAAAGCTAACATGCTTCTGTTTAAAAGACCTTTATTTTTCTTCTGTAACACCAAATGTGTTCATAAATTAAACATTTGCTAATAAACACTCTCACCTCTGTTTTTAGCAAGTCTGTCTGCTTAAGAGAACAGGTTACTGACACTATTAAGAAACTGTCAAACTTGTTTCTTTCCAGAATATTTAATGCTCAAAGGATTAGAAATCTAACGACAGATAGTTTAGGCTGCAAACTTACAAACTGGCCACTGTTGTACTCGCTATGACTGTATTTAAACTGGGGATCTGGATGTGACAAGCTCCATGTTCTATTTAATCACCATCCAGTCCCGTAAGGCTTTTTTTTTTTTTCACAACAGTATGTTTTTGTCAATGCCTACATCCACTTCAATAGAAGGAGGTTTTTTGTACACTCAGATTTTATATCTGATTTTTGAACCACTAGTGCTAACTAAGCTAATTTCTTTAGTGAATTGCATAAAAATTTATAAATTAGCCTGGGTAGTCATTTTACATTTTTTAATATTTTAATACACTTATTTGAAGCATTATAGATATTAGAAAACTTAGGGTTCTCCCATTCTCCCCCCAAAATGAGCTCCTGATTAGTACCAATGCTTAATTTTTTCAAAGTGTTTATTTTAATAACTCTGTTAACCTGGAGTTGCAGGGAAACTGGAAAGTGTTCTCTAGTCAGCAACTATGATCATGGCAGACTGCCAGGGTGTTTGTGACCTCTGGAAATCCTGAAGGTCTTGATCAGCATTTCCTTATCCCCAGTACTCTGTTGTTTCTGTTTTAAATTACATCTCAGTGTACCCAGGGTAGGTAATAATATTAATGTAAGTGATACAACAGATTGTTACAAGCATCCTTGGATTATGAGATGGGAATATCTTGATTATGTAAACAATGATAGTGTTTATTGTATTAGATTTCTGAAATTATTACAGTATTTTGCTGATAGAAATTATAATGTCGCATCTCAAGCGTATTTATTTAAAACATAGTGGATGGAATTCAAAGACTGTCAAAGACAATGAAAGACAATACCTGACTTTCCCCAGTTTTGTATCAGGATCAGTATGCTATTGTAACTTTCACATTATTTTGCACTAATTCCTAAGATCCGAAGATACAAATTTCTTGACTTTTCTGTGCCTGTAGAGTTAATCTTTACCATAATTATAAAGCATTGTAAATTATGGGTGAAAAGATCATGCTGCCGCTGCTAAAATACATTTGTTTGCTTCAGAATGTGCAATGAGTTAGTTCAGGGAATCTTGTAATAGTAACTGTGGATAATATTAGAAAATGCATCTCTCAGAAGGCACTTTTTGTTTATATATTCATATAAAGGTTTATTAATAACAAACAGGTTCTTCCCCTGCTAATTATTAAAGGTGAAGCGATAGCAAAATGAGGATTGCTTACACAGCTGAGGAAAAAATGCATTACGTTACTCTCCATTTACCCTTTTGATCCAATGTCAATGGTGCACTGAGAATATTATGTGCTATACATGTTACATATTACATAGCATATGTGGGGGTATATATATTAATGTACATTGCTGTGTATACTGTGGCAGCTTACACATGCTTTGTACATAAGTAGGCTAAATTCAGAAATTTGATGGGGACAGAAGAGGAATGTCATTCCGTCATAGAACATATATAGAGTTGCAGTATCTTGAGGTGATAAGAATATTAAAGTATGTAAGAAAACACATTTATTTGTTTAAAAACCCCCACATTTGTTATTCTAAGCCAAGTAGCACAACTTCAAGATTTTAAAAATCCGTAACACTTTTTCAGCTAGAGTTGGTGTTGAAACTGAGACAAACGTATACTGTCTTTTTCTGTATCACCTTTATGGATCCTTATGCTGCGATGACACTTTAACAGTGAGTTATTTTCTTCCATGCATTTATAAGTGTCTTCATTGATTTTTTTTAATTAATGATGACCTTTAAAAAAATACGGGTTTTTTTTTTCTGTAAGTTACAGAGCATGACATAAATTTACATATTGGTGATCACTTCCAGAAACCAATGTCAGGTATTGGCTCTTTCATTTCATCTCTTCTGGCAGAATTTTTCCAGAATACTTGCCTTGTCACTAACTGTGGCATATCTTCATTACAACTGTCAGGCAAAGAAAAGCAGAATCGCAAACATGAAGGCAAGAAAAACTTTGATGGGTGAGAAAGAGATCAAGTGAGAGAGAGATTGAGCTGAAATAATGGTATCATCCGCTAGATACTCCTCGGGGTGTGGAGAATGAGACTTTGCCTGGCCTGCTTTTGAGTCACAGCTGGGTAAATCATTAAGTTATTATTACTGTTGTTGTAAAATGAGTTTGGTTTTCAGGCTCATTTTTGCTTACTCTCTTTCTAATATTATTTATCTGTGGCTTAAAAAGAAAAACATAGTATGGTTATCATCCAAACATCTACCAAATGAGTTAAATTGATACAGTGCCAAATGGTCAGTCCAGGTAAATTTACTCATGGGGGTAATGACTGTTCTGCAGACACACCTCTCTGTTCTGAAAGTTCAGTGAGCTATGTAGGCAGCTCCAGGTGTTACATGCTACCTAGTTCTGAAATTTGGAATCCTTTTTGAAAAAAGAGTCTCTGGAGCATTTTAAATCGAGCCCACTCTCTCTGTGTGCTTTCTGACATCTTCCTTGTGAAGTGAAGCTCTTCATTGTCATCTTTCTTTGTCAGTTTTTCTCATCCCATACGTTCACTACATCCGCTCTGAGCAAGTTACCTTTTCATTTGGCATTTCTTTATGTTAAGGCTATGCTGATCCTCATTCGTGAATTCAATCTGCCAGACTTGCTGATATTGTATACTGTAGTTTGCCAAACCTAGTTTGCTCTGACTGGTAGTGATAGCAGTGGATACAACTTCAGGCAGCTGTGGCAGCAGCAATCTACACTATCCGGTTGTAGGTATCTAGCCATAAACATGATAATGTTGTATTGCTGGACTACAGCCAGCTCTGCACTAGCTTCTGCAACACCCTTCTACAATATGAAGCACAAAGATAATCTGATGCTCAGAGGCACTTAGCTTGCATGCAGTCAGACTGAAAAAAAGCTCAGGTTTGCTTTATGTGGACATAGCTCCAGCTGTAAGGCCTCACCATTTTTTATATGGAGGGGGTGTCAGGAACTGTTTCAATGTAAGAGGAAGCGTGTACCTGTTTTAGTCCTGTGTACGATGTAAAAAAGCACTCCATGTCTTAATCAGAGGAAAGCTGGTGAGTATGACAGTTAGGAGCTGTCACTGATATCAAATCCACAAGACAAAGCAAACAGTCTGCATACCACTTGCAATTACCTCACACAGGTCAAATCTAGTGAAATCCATGGCTGCAAGTTACTATGAGAATATTCAAAAGGATTCTTCAGATGATAGTATTGATCATGACATACTGACTGCCAGGATTCAGTCATGCCTGTGATGTTGGACTATGACATGCATATGTTCTAGTTTTAATTTACTGGGATGATAATTAAGATAAAATTGTTCCTGTTCTGTTAATTCCTTCAAAGCTGAAAAGACTTGTCAGTAACTATATGAGAAGAGTATTCTTAAAGTTACTAGTTCATGCTCACCAACTTCCAGGGTGCACTGATCTCAAACTCTATATAGGCTACAGGTATATGGGGAAAGTAAATCCACTTCTACATACACAGATTTCACACAGGGAAATAGCACTTAGGACTTCTCCCTTCGTAATCTGCTAGTTAGCCTCAGATTGCTTAACACCAGAGACTTTCCATCCTTGAAGCTGTGCAATATCTTCTTTCCCAAGAGTGTTGCAAGCCATAAAGGAGGATTAATGCCGCTTTTGAACTGCATTAACTATTGTGTGGATTTTCCAGTTGGAAGCTTCTAACATACACTTAATATCGTGTGAAGTAGAAATAAGAATAATTAGCAATTAATAAATCATCTGCCAAGTTTTGAGCTTTATTTTCCTCTATGATCTGATCTTCTGACATATCTCAACTCCCTTCAGACTTTCCTACACAATTATTTTATACACTACAAACCAGGCATCATCCTGATAGATAACTTCTTTGATCCACAGGGAAGGGGATGTGCCATAGATTATTCTATCCTTCTTTTCTTGTTTTCCTGGCATTCCCAACCTTTGATGACTAGATCTCCCTGTTTGATGACTCTCAGAGCAGCATCTCAATACTTGATTTATGGATCCAAATTTCATGCTAACAATGCCCTGTAGCATTTTATTGCACTCAGTAAATAACTCTAGATTTATTGTTCTTAAAAGAGAACAAGGCTAATGTAATTTTTTCTGTCTAGCTATCTGTTACTCCCTCTAGTAACTTTTAACCCATTTGCCCCTTCTGGTGCTACTGAGATTTCAAGGATGAGATGTATCTACAGCTGTTAGGAAAACAAATGGCTGAATGGAGACAAAAGGCTGAAGTACAAACTCTGTAGATGTTTGCTTGGTTTGTTCTGTTTGCTGATCAGTCACCATATGTATACCAGAATGGATAACTCTGAAAAAGCCAGAGAATATTATTCTTTGTCCAGACAAAATCAAGAAACGCAAGAGGAACTTGAGGTATGCATATGGGTTATTGAGATGCAGAGGGGTTGGAGTGGAGAAGCACAATTCTTTCTCTTCCTGCTGAAGAGACATGAGAGGTGGTAAAGAGGAAAGGGGAACACTAGTTATTCCAGTGGACAATTTCAGCAGAGTAAAGCACTAAGTTACAGAGACCAGATTTTCATGGACTACTTGTTCTCCGTTCTAAAAGTGTTTGGGTGATTTTGATGCTTACAAAATCTGAAAATCTTTTCCTATGCATAGAGCAGATAGGTGATGCACACTTTGCAGCATAACTCTAGCTCTGTGTCTCTGGTTCCAGAGACATCTTCATCTATGTCTCTGTATTTGTAGAAATGGTGGAAATGGTGTCATCTAGGAAATAAGGTGTAGCTTGCAAATAAATATTTCAAACCAGATTTTCACAAGTAAATGTTAATGGCTCTAAAATGCTAATTATGACAATGCAAGATCATATTATAAAGTGTGTCATTTGTATGCACTTGAAAAGAATCCTGCAGCACTGGTGTTTTTTTCTCTATTGTAATTTGCTTACTCTGAGAGGAAATAAGCCTAATCTATTTGCATATCATTATTTAGACCTCTCTATAAGAGATGTAGGATGACAGTCAGAAAAAGAATTAGTGAGTTAGGTAATTCTTAGATGGGAGCATTAAATTATTAATATAATGAACAAGTCAGAGAAAGAGCTACCCTAATATGATAAATTGTATTTTATATACTTATCCTCTACAATATATCTGCTAAAATGTGGACATCTTCAAAGAAGCATAAATAATTTTACTTTTAATATTCTTCAAGATTCAGAAGTTTCTGGTAATTGTTACTGCTTTTGCTACAAACATTTTTATCCAGGCTTAGCTCCTGACCTCTCTATCATCACAACCATACCTTTGCATGGTTAAGGAATAGTATACTGGGCTCCCAAGGTAAAATTTTAGTTTCCTGGCTTTGATGCAAGAACTTGCAGACACAAGATAAACCCCATAGAGAATGAGGAGATGGCTGTTATAAGTGAATTTTGTTAAATATAACTCTTAAAGAGATCTTTATTCTAGTTAAACGTCTATGCAAATACCTTCTGCAAATGTCTTATCCCACAGAGTGCATGCTTTTTTTCTGATTTTCTGTGGTTTCTTGAAGATTTTTGCTGGGCCGATTATTTCCAAGAGAAACTATTCCTTTTCACGCACCTCTTTTCTTAAGTGGAGGTCCTTAAGCAAGGAGGAAAAGCAAGAACCAAAGAAAAATAAAGTGTTAAATGATGGGAAAGAAGTAATCAATCATAAATGTAAATGATTTTGCTTAAAACATCCTTCTAGGAGTTCATTTAACTAAGTAAAGCATTTAATGGCAATTTAACCACAGAGCTATGACTAGAAATTTGAAACTGTTCTAATCAAAATGGTGGTCAGGTTTGTTTTTGATAAAGGATAAGGAACGTTTCCTCACAGTACCTGGCTGTTCAGAACTTGAAACTTTAACAAGAATCTGGATTACTGTAGGAGAAATGTAGTTCTTCAACCTTCCAGCTTTGGAAAAAATGAGAAATAGTTTAATCCATTATTATAAATGCAAAATATATTCTTTAAACTATAGTTAGTCATTTGATGAGGTAGAGCAAAGCTTTTAGGAAATAATTGCATTCCTGATTCTTAGCCCAGCCCCCAGCAGGAATTCCTGAGAGCATGTTGCACAGCAACACCTCTGGGCCCTCAGATGTATAAAAGAAAGAGCAAAAACATATAAATCACCGTCAGCTTCCTTAGTTTAACTCCTGGTTGAGCATGATGCTGAAAGGACTACTTTTCCATTTTGGAAGCTGTTTATAAAATACTGTTGGTAGGCCTCATTCCTTTTAACACAGGGATGCTCAAGAATTCATCTATTAATTTGCTTCCGAATTACATAAGCATATTGTTTTACACAGGCCAAACCCACCTGGCCAGACTAGCAGACCAGTTAGTTTCTTCTTGGCCAACTACCTCCTTGCAAACGTGCTGACTAGGATCCCTCCATACTTGGAAGGGCCTCAGTGAAACAAATCCCCACTGTGCTCAGTTCTCTACTCACGTAAGGTTCCAGAGAGATTTTAGACCATTTATGTAAGTGAAAGCTGCCACCTGCAATTGTATTTTGTGCCAGGGTTCAGTGATTGAGAATTCAGTATCCGCACAAGCCCTCCAAGAGGCATGTTCTACATACTGGGGGTGACAACAGTTGTTCAACTACAGCAGCTGTGCTGCCAAAGGGGAGGACCGTGGAAGAAGAGCACGAAAGGTTCCCTTTCTCCTGTGTGCCAAGGGCACAGACATTTTCCTCATTTGCAGACTCCCAAACTTTCCTGAAATCAGAACAAAAATGGAAAGTACATCTAGCTGGAAACTACTTCTAGCCTCCTGGCTTCTCAAAACGCTTCTCAGGAGGGTTTAATTTGGTAAATTATTTGGTAGTTTTCACTGCACTTCTCCTGACTAGCTTTTATTACTCTTGGCAATCAACATGCATTTTTCCTTCTCCAACACTGAATTCTCTAAGCCGTATAAGGCTTTTTTGTGAAGCCATATGGTAAACTTCCTGCATATCCCTTTATCTCTCTCCTTATTCAAGATTAATAACAAAAACATAATGCCCCTCAATAAGATATATATGAGGTCCTACGTGAGTTGTAGTGCCCCTGGGTAAAATCCTTGAGCCATTAAAGACAGTGAATGCTTTGCTATGACTTTTGAGCAATCAGAATTTCATCTAATTGGCCTAAACTAGCCATTACTGTAAACACTGTCAAAATCCTACTTTTGTTGCAAGGCTCACAGACTGTGCCTACCCCCACCTCTGAATCGCATCCACTACCATTTTGTAATTTATGGCTAAACGTAGTTAATCTTCAGTGCCCCGTTGATAAGATTAAATGCTAGTAGACATTTGCCATACTTTTCTATGTTGCAGTATTCTTTCACATGTTGTCCTGAATGGCTGACCACAGACTTTCTAAAACAACAAAAACTAGCATCATCAAACAGTATTTGTAGTCATGGAGGACCAGCTTGTTACAGGCAGCAGAAGAGACAGCAATAGGAAGCACAAGGTTTAGTATGCATGGAGAATATGTCAAGAGAAAACAATAAAGCAGTTCAAAAGTGATAAGGAATGATCACATTTGCCCTGGAAGAGCAACTGTCTACATGGGAAAAGCTGTGGTTTTTTCCTGGCTAGTGCTGTAGAGTGTAAAAGGTGAACTAACGCAGTGAGAACAAACTTTTCAGGGTAAAAAACAGATCTGTGTTTGAGACACTTAGTTTTTTGTGGACACTTCCAGCTAAACAAATTGCTAACTCCTAATAGTGTCTGAATTTTGTCATGCACACTCTCTTTTGTGTAGCCTCGTGTATGTGTATAAATAACTATTTATCAAATGTGCATTTCCTTTAATTGGTAAGGAGTGGATGGTAAAAGACAATTGAATTATTTTGGATTATGGTACAAATTCATTATGGATACAGAAATATAGCCTTAAGCTTGGGTGCACAGACATGTTTCTTAAATGTATGAGTTAAAACCAAAAATATGTTACTGAAGGGTTCTCAGAAGCTATTTAAATGTAAAAATTAAAGATTAATTTATTATTATACCTAAGAAAATATTAAAATCCACATTGTAATCATCTGAGAATGATTATCAATGTAGTTTTGTGTCATGGTTCCAGAGATTTTTTCAACCATTTTTTCTATTATAAAAATCAACAACAAAGCTATTTCATAAATATTAAACACACTCAGTTCCATTCTTGACTTCATCTTATGATAATAAAACTGGAGTCAGAGCCGATGTGTACATTTCAAGGAAAGTTATGAAATAAAGCAGAGAACATAGAACAAAGGTACTGAAAATCATTTATGATTGAAACTGTAGATTGAAATTTGTGAAAATATCTCTTACTGAATAGCATATCACAATTGCCTCGTAATACTGGGATGTGTATTCATAAGCCTTTTAATGTATGCAGCCAACCTCTTCTACTTTATTTTGTAACCACTGTACTGATTCTGCTTGGCAAAGTTGGTATGACTGATTAAAAAATGAAGAGGGAAGTAATTTTACAGAATGTTACATTTCTGATAAGAGCATTTTAACACCTAAAATATAGTATCAAAGTTTCACACAGCCAGAGTGATAAAAAGTGTGTATGTTTAGCTGTGGATATATCAGTTTGCAATAGTTAATGCTTGCACCTGAAAGCATGGACAGAAACTGATGTATTAATGAATTTATGTTTTTATCATTTGTGTTACAAATTATGATTTTTGAGACAAAATATGAGGGTGGGAGTTAATGGATTTAGAGAGATGATTAAGCTGTAAGTCAACAGTTAAACGATATTGTTTTGGCATGGAAAAGGCAAGTGTAGTTTGTGTGATGATGTTGGCAAACCAACAGTGAAAGCAAAAGGTACTTTTTGTTTGCCTTTCAATGAGGTGACTCATGCCATATTAAAAAAAAAAGGTATCCCATTCTCTATCCTCTTCATTTTAAGGAGCTAAAATCTGGCAGAACGTAATCATAAAAAGGTTGTGCTGTTAGTTGTTTTTTTTTTTCAAAACATGATTCCTATTAGTTTGGCATTGTTTCCTATACCAGTTTTTGACATCAAGAATCCCAGTGACATGAAAGATTGCAACAGGCATGAAGCATTGATGACTGATCTTACTGACAGTTGTGGTTAATAGTGGGAATATTTTGTACTGGAAGTTATTCAACATTGAGAATACTATTATTCAGTGTACCTGTCCGAAGACAAAATACAATTTTAGATATTAAATTGAGTAGTATATAATAGGAATAGCACTTCATTAATAAAATTTAATAAGTAAAACTTAGATTGCAAAGTGCCAAAACAGTAGAGGATGCTTATTCTTCTAAGTACTGCCTTTGTTTTCAGGTGAGTATTTGATGACAGGACATATCAACACCTAATAACAAACACCTGTGGAACTAAACCCTTATTAAATAATTATGCTGATAGTACGGAAGTAAAAGTGGAATCACAAGGGAAACACATAACTTTTCCAAAGCCAAACCATGGATAGATATTGAACTTTTCATCTTGTAGATGCTAAATACATCCCTGTACTATTGGGCAACATTTCTAAGTACTTTAATCTACACCCCAATGACAGCAAAATGAGTCTCATCCTTTTTTATGTGCTTTTCAAGTCTGCTGTTGTGTGACTCAAAGCTGCCTATATAATAGTCTGGTACAACAATGCTCTCTTCTGTTATGACAATAATTTTTGTTTTATTAAATAATTATTCAGCCTTTTAAACTACATTATAAAGTGTAAAATGTATTCTAAATAATTTTTATTACCATAATGTTAATTATTGCCGCTAAAGGATAATGTCAGTGATTAACTGTATTTCTCCCAAATGCATTTTACATTGGTGAATATTTTTATTAAGATATGTCAAATTTATCTGAATTAAAAGCTGACTAGAAGTAAATGATAGGATGCAAGGCAGTAATCTAATCTAATTGTTCTTATTGTACAATGAAGAAAGAGCAAAAACTTCATTGTTCAGTCCTAATAGAATTGGTTATATGGAGCAGAGCTTATGAAGACCTACCCAGTGTGGTTCAAAACACACTGACTAAAACTGCAGGTAGGATGCATAACATTCTCATAGTGTTTCCAATAAAATCATATCTAACAAGAAATATTTTAGAATAACGAAGAGACCCACTGAACGTACATAATGATGTTAAGTTCACAGTTTTAGTTGATTATAGACCCAGGATGCAATCCCTCAGTCCTTGTTCATGCAAAATTTTGTGTTTACCATTTGGTTTAGCTTTTTTTTTCACTTGCCAGATTAAGCCAACAGGATGATTCCAAAGGCATAGAATTACTTGTGTGGTAGGAGCATTGCTAGAGTTCTGACATATTACCCTTGGTGAAGACTGGTGTAGTTATTAAGAAAAAGCTATTGTGTATAATATATATTAAGATTTTCAAAATCATCCTTTTTAAAAAAAAAATTAATTGATGAAATGTACAACAGTCAATGACAAATGAGATATTTCATTTGTTTTACTTTTTGTCTTTCCTAAACAAACTCAGAAGCTCTCATTCTCAGGTTGTAATTAACTTCCTTGAAAATACTCAGTGGTGTTTCAAGAAGTTTCATAGCATCTTCTCATAAATCAGCATCATGCATCTGAATTAAAATCTGAATGTAAATTAGAAACATCTTTTACATTAATGATTGTGGGGCTAAACACACATTCAGAACTGATTAAACATTACTGACTTACAGTGACTGACTGAGTTGCAAGAGAAATGCATCTTCAGACTCTAAGTTTATATGGGATATTTTGTTTCCATCATGGAAGCTTTGGAGCTCTGGAATGCATTGCTATAGCTGTAATTATATTAACAAAAATTCTATCACCAATTTGCTAATGCTTTGAAGTTCTACTGGTAGCATAATTTCAGTTGAAGTCAGTATCTAGAAATTAATTTAAAGTGGTTTAAAAAGTGGTCTCAAGATAGCTGTGACAAAGCAGCTTGCAGCTTTTAACCTCAAACAGAAATTATATTTTAAAAATACAATATTTCTTTTGACATGGATGGTGATGTTAGTGTGCGATTTTTCTTGGATGATTAGTTTTGTAAAGTGTATAATTTAAATGTGGAATTTGCCCTCCTTATTGTATATTACAATCAAAATGTAATAAGTAGCCCTCTCCCAGGGTTAACTTAAGTCTACTAGTTTTTAGCTCAGGAATTTAATCTAAATTATCAGAGTTTTTGGAATAGTGTTAAGGTGCTTGCTGGATAGATCATAGAAACCCCAGTAAAATGAGTTTTTGCATACTGGCAGTGAAGACTAAGGCTTTAAATGGAAACAAATTCCCAATACTTACTGACTACAGCCCCTTCCCTCTGTCACAGCACTGTAGTTTCTTGCGAACTAAGTACGTCCTCCAGTTAAGCTAGCCATTTTATTCTCCCTCATTCTTTACTGTCTTGGAGCACTCCATCAGCAGTACTCCTTCACTTCTCCTTCTGTCACTGTGCTAAAACTATCTTTTTCTTGGCTGAAAACTTGGTGTTGTCCATCTTTTCACTCATAAAACATGGCTGGAGCCCTGTCTATACAGCTCAGCTTTTCTGACTGTACTTTGTCCTTCTAAGTGAGGAGCAAACAGCCAATTAAAGTTTATGAACATAGTGCAATTCCTCTGGGCTAGACCCATGCATATAGCCAGGCCTAAAAAAAAGCATTTTACTGTAATCAAGCAACCTAGATACCAACAAGGCCAAACATAGTTACTTGCTCAGTCCTTTGGATTTTGCAGCCCTCTGTCTGAACGAGGTTTTTAGTAGTTTCAAGGCCCGTATCACCAGAAGCATATTGTTACAGTAATACCTGCACGTTCTCAATGACTACTTCTTCAATATTATGCAATTCATTGGCCAACAGTTACTGTGTAAGTAAATTAGTTATCATGTTTTACATATTTCAAGAGCTTTGCATTTCAAAGAATAGTACTTCTCTTTACTAAAGTTTCTTAATATGCCTGTATGCTTATTTCCAGTGAGCAACAGTAGGGATTATGCTTAGGCAATGCGATACAATGAATCATCTGATATAAACATGTTTATGTATGTTAAACATAAAAATAATTGGTTGCCAAAGACCACTGTATTCAACAACAACAACGAAAAGCATATTCACTAGGGATGAAAGAAACTGCAAAAAATTCCTGCAAATTCTAACTGTATTTTCACAGTGTCAAACTAGCGACAATTTCACTCACTGGAAAACAGAGGCCGAGCTTCTATTTACAGAAATGGGAGAAAGCACAGGAATACACAATACAGAACGCTTATTCTAATATGTGAGAACTTCAAAAAATACCCTCCTATTTAAATGCTTACTGTCTCAACACAGAAAGAAAGAAATAACAAAAGTTAACTTATTATAAGGCACCAGTTACAGAAATGTCTTAGCTTTGTTTTCAGCATTAGCATTTGTAGTCAGTACGTATCCAGGACAACTGACAATCAAATGCAGCAGCAAACACATTATTCCCTTGCATATTTTTAAGAAGAGAAAAAGTCATTTTAATCACGTGCTGCAAACCCTTGGCCAGTATTAAAATTGGCCATTTGATACAGTGCAACACTTCCTTCTTTAAGTAGTGTGTTTACAATTCACTTTTTTTTTTTAATGTTAAATTCAAAATGAAGAAATAACCCATACATGTCAAACTAACTAAAAGCTAGCATTTTTCATCTTAAAACCTCCATAATCTAGAATTGCCTTCCCACCTTTATCTTGGGAGTCTGCATAAATGCTTTAAATATACTAGTGCAAGGCTAGTTATTACTGAGGAGATAGTAACGGAGCTTTTACTGATCATTAGGAAAAGTGACTGTGGATAGCACTAACTTAAGTATTTGTTTCACTCTGCTGTCATAGATTATGAATTAGAAATAATTGTAGTAATCACATTTCAGAAATAAGGATGTAGCTACAAAGCCTCCTAACACCCACTGCACCAGTGTTATAATCCCGACAAGTTAAATAAATTGCTTACTTCTAACACAATAAGTAGAAAGAAAAAAAAGAAGAAAGAAAATCTTGAATGCTGCTGCTTTCTTAAGATTCATGAAAGTCAGAGATGAACGAAACAACTCAAATTCTGCAGGAAGGTTTGCTTTTGGTTTTATGTTTTTAATATAATTTTAAATGTCCTCTTTTTCTTCATTTTATTTTATTTAACATTCCATGTTAGAAAACTTGAATGCTGTGATTCTTGGTAGATATCTGCTGTTTGTTTACAAAGCACCACTACATTCTAATGTGTATGAATGAAGGGAAATAACAGAAAAGTAATCCTAAGGAAAGCACAGTTCTGGAAGAAAATTATGACAACTAACAACCACTAAGGACAAAATAGCTTTTACTAAAAAGCATCTAGGTTGTTTGGATTCAAATGGGCAAAGAAAAAAAAAAAATGTTTTTCCAGAACCTCCAATATGGCGGGGGGGGGGTGAAAATTAAAAAAAAAAGGGCAAAAAAAAGA
>NW_008795492.1:2926960-2938240 GCF_000699145.1 Aptenodytes forsteri | reverse complement strand
AAAAATTTTTTTCCCAGACCCTCCAATATGGCTGTACTTTTCTGAATATCAGAAAAGAAGGGACAAGAAACTGAGTAAACTGCAAGATGCTGAAAAGAGATCTCTACTTTTGGCCTTCCATTGGATGGCTAGTTTTGGCAAATAGCTGTGCTAGCTGCAGGCAACTTGGAAAATCTTTGTCCTCTGGTAACAAGCAGTCCAGAAACAAAAACACACTCATTTTCAGTGTCAGAGATCATGCAAAGTTTGTCATTTTGACAGAGCTTCCCTCCATAAAACACTTTCAGAATGGGTTGACAGCATCAGCAAAATGCTTTTCAAGAGGGCAGAAAGAGCAAATGAACATTCAAATTAGAACATTTTTAATAATGTTTGGCCTTCAATAGTTTGTCTTCAGTATTCTGAAAGACACAGTACAGAAGGGGTACATAATGCCTAAGAAATTCCTCCTGCCCTCTCCATATCTATGGACCAATGTGAAAAGTACATCAGTCTCAAATTTTTAAGTCTCATTTTGAGATGGCTAGTAGATAGAAAGTGGTAACTTAGAAAAGAAAATTTAAAAACTTAAAAAAGACACATATCAAAGTGATGCTATAATTTTGTACCATTTCATTTTCTCTGTATAAGTAAAGATCTGGAATAGAATTTCTACAAAAGCTGTAATTCACTCTGGTTTATTTGCTTGTAAAAATACCCAAAAAAGCCAGTCACTTTTGCAGTACTAGTAGTAGGTAATGTTGCACTGCCAAAGTTTCTGCAAGTAATATCCACTTTTGTATCCACTCCACTATAAAATTTCAAATTGCTAAGATACTGGACTTGGAAATTTTGTCTTAGTAATTTTTCTTTATAAAGATTTTTTTCTGCACCATAAATGCACGTGCTCTCAAAAGACTTTAATCATTTGTGATGTTCTGGCTAATTCTAGTAGGTCATTTAGTCATGTTTTAGATGAGTTTATGAGGGAATATAATGGCAACAAATATAGAATAATGATCTACTTGCTATGAAGTAAACATATGTAATACCAGTTATAGAATGCCTTGAGTAATTTCACCACTTGAAGGTCTGCACTGAACAATCTAAAATGATTGACTTAATCCATAAAGTTGATTAAAGACTGAAACAGTTACCATCGTAGCTGCTTGCTTCTGAGGTTTCCATCTGTAGCAGGAATGCCTGAGCTGCATGTGAAGCAGTCTTGGGACTGCCCCTATTCATTACCCAATGGATTAAGATAGCTCCAAAGTAGCAGTAGTGCTTCTATGTCGTAAATTGTAGTGGTGCAAGAGCTGTTTTGCATATAATTCTTCCATCTGTGCCAGAGGGCCAAATTCTGAGAGAGAGGTGGTACGGATGTCTGGGGTCATCATAAGCCAAGATCCTAAGGTACTATTAAATGTATCTTTTTTTTATTTCCTTGATGCAGTAACTATGTGGCTCTGAGTTGCATTTATATGCAAGAGTTTATAGAAGCAAGGCTTAAATCTGAATTCAAATCTAAGCAACAATGAGTTTAAAGACCTGCTGTGTTATGTCGTATATTGTAGTATACAAAGAGTTTTAAGCAAAATATTCAGTGTGATGATTACAAAAATCTAGATACAATCAATGCAGTAAGAATCTCTTTACTTTCTGGCTCCTTCATTAACTGGGATTCTGAATAAACATTTCACATATGAGAGAAAATAAAGATTGTACCCTAACTTTATTACCTTTTGGCATCTTTCTTCTTGAAAACATGGTCACAGGAAGGATCAGAGATCAGCAAAGAGCTAATACACAGAGTGAAGAGATATAGTGCATATTCCCACCCTCCTTAAACCTTCTTAGCTCCAGGGGGCTAGAGCACCTTTGTTTGAGAGAGAAGCATAAGTTCCCCTCCAGAAGTGGTGTGTTTTTATACCATTAGGGATGTAATGCTGCAGTATGTATGTGCTTCCCCCTCTGCAGTGTAGAACTGCACAGGCCCAGGTGGAAGTACTTTGCTGGAGAGCAGTGCAGACAAAGTAGGTGTCACACTTCACTATATGTGGTGTCTTTATTAGAGGTCACAGCTTTATTACTCTGTAATAAAGGTCTCCTTAATAGGTCTCCTATTACTCTGTAACCATGCACATAACAAATTGCAGTCAGCCTCTACCACAAAACAGTATCAGGAGTGCATGCAGCATATGAATCTGCTCTTTCTCCCATTGTTTTTACACCCTTCCCCCAAAGCAAGCAGTAAAATCTCACAACAACTACACCGTGCAGTCCAAATAAAACCCATTCTTTGTCCAAATATAAGCAAATTTTTTGCTTTCTATAGTTACAGAAAGATAAGAAAAAGACTAGTGCGTATACTTTATATGGTTCAGAATCCAAATACCAATGCAGTAAAAGTATATTTGCAGTAAAATGCACAGCTACATTGATCTACAGCACAGAATAAAGCCATCCACTGCCTGACAATCTAAACCTTCCCAAATGATACCCTTTTCTTTTATAAATATATATAACTTGAATTTGTAAATATATTATCTATAATTTGTATACATGTATACTTATATATTTAAGATCTCTATTAATATAAAATAAATAAATATATATGCAAATTAAAATTGCAGTGGAACTGTTCACCACAAAAGGAAAATGTATCTGAGCATGAGAAAGATCTGTACTGTGGTCTAATACAAGACTGAGAAATAAGTTGCCTAGGACTTCAGAACCGCTTGAAATGTCACCATATTTCCTCTGAAGCTCCAAGGTGCACTTTTTCCTTGCCTTCAATAACATAAACATGTAATAGCAGATACAGAATAAAAATATTATTTAAAACTTAAAATAATAATCTTCCTCTTGCCTTTCCCTTAGAGAGAAAAAAAAAGAGACGTAAAAACCACATACAACTTGATGCTCTCCAGGAAAGTATTTAACTATTTTACTAGTGGAGATGATATAACAGTTTAATGAGACCGCTTTCTTATTGGATGTTACAGCCATATGAAATAGCTTGTTAAATCTTGCTGTAAGCTTAACTGTTTGTATTTTGGTATAACAAAACATAGAATAAGGCATAGCTTGATGAGCTGAGCAAAAACACCAGATAGAAGGAGACAAAGATACAAAACCAATATCAGTCAACCAAGACAACTAATTAAAAATTAATATAATAAATAATTTTTCTATTCAAAATGGCTTTCTCTTAGTGTTGCACTATTTGCACTAGGAAATCCTAAATATTTCTAATTTTGAAATAAAGAATATTTCTAGTTTGCAAGAACCCATGTGCTGTCGATCCTCATTTGACATCCAGCAATATTTGTTTCATGATGCTCATTTTAGTGCCAGCATTCCAGATATTGATAAAGTTATAATGCAACTTACGTAAATTATTTGGAGGAGGTCTTGTCTCCATGTTTTCATAATGTTGCACATGTACTACAATGTTTAGATCTCTTTCCATATGATCTGTTGTACAAGGACCTTGAGGTCGCATAACATCAGCAAGAGCCCTGAAAACCAAACAAAATCAAAATGAACCTGTTGCAAAATCTGTAAGGTATTACCAATATATTCCAAGTTTTTTTTAGTTTGAGATGCAGCCCGTCATAATGTCTGCGGGAGAAACGAGCTCCATTCACAGCAAAATCAGGGAATCAGATTCACTGTGGGACTTCGCACCTAAGGCTCTTTTTAGATTGTCTTAGACAGTGTGCTAGCAGTAATACACAGAAACACATTAAGTTCTTTAGCTGCCTTGGCTTTGTAGGAACATAATTTAAGCTTGGTGAGACTTGTACAGTTCTGCTATTGCATGTGCTCAGTAACATTGCCATCTTGGTTAAGCTGAGCACCTCAGCGCCTAGCCCCTGTCTATAGCTTTCACAAACTAGTTATCTTCACACCTAGATTACCAGCAGGGCCTGTCGAAGTAAATTCGCACACATGCATTTGCACAGAGCACCACACAATGCAGTGGTCTTGGCCATTTTCATTCAAAAATGTCACCAAAGTTGAAAGGTCACCTGATTTTCATGTAGAAATCCAGTAGGCATAGCACTGTTCATGATCAGGGATTTAAGCTTTTCCCATCCAGAAGGGGAAATCAAAAATATCTTTTCTAAATTCTATGAGTGTCCTAGTCATTAAGATGGAGCAAAGCTTGCACAGGAACACTCCTTGCTGCTTTGAAGCCAGCTCAGAAATAGGATGAAAGCTTTATGCTAGCAAAGAGGGAGCAAGCAAAAGGATTCCTAACAGTTAGGCCAAGCCCAACCTGATGCTGGTTGTGGACTTTTTCTGCAGAGCTGCAGGCGGTAACTATGTCTGAACGAGAGACAGATTCATCCCGCTCTGGTGTATTTTCTAAGGACTGGTTTCACTGCTGAGTGTCCTGCTGAGTGTAAGTCCATTCTTAGGCATACAGATAAGCACACACACCTGTATCAGCCTTGTGGATCTAGAGTTAGTGACTAAGTTTTGAGCTCTGAAACTCTCAGCATGGCAACATCTAACTCTGCCTGTGATTCTGGGCTATGGAGTTTTAGAATTGACTTCTGTAGGAGCAGGATTAGCCCTTAGGTATATGCCATATCTACCTGCTGAACTACTGTGCCATACGAAATAATTGGCCCACCTGCAGAAGCTGTTGCCTTAGGCAAAGGAAAGCTATGGTATGTGTTACCAGTGTCTTCAGGCTTCAATGCAAGTCTTTTCTATTCATGTCAATGCATCACTGACCATTATTTGCCTCCTTTTTGGTTTACTAGTTTTAATTTTTAGACCCCTTGAGCTATTTTTTTAAGGGAATGGATGCATTTTCTGGGCACTGTGCCCAGTTTGGTTTAATTTTCTGCAAAATTATATACAGTGTCCCAAATACTGCATCAAGAAAGACTAGTTTATAAACTAATAAATAAATAAAAATAAGCACATTCGCTGGTGAAAGCCATGGCAAGTGCCATCTAGCTCCTCCACTGTACCTCTATGACATGATGATTTCTTGATCAAGAAGCACTGTACTTTTAAAACAACTAGTAGCTTTAAAAGTACAGCTAGTAGCTAAAGTTAGCTACTAAAAAGTAGCTTCATTTAAGTTACAGACAGAGAGGAATCCTGAGCTGGATCTTGCTTTCAGATTGCAGGAGCATTGCTTTGGTACACAGCTGAAAGATACTGATGTTTCATTGTGTTTATGGCTAGCATTATGTTATTAAAATATTAGTTACAGTTGTGAGCACCATGTTACAGAATACTCTGTTGATACTGTAAAAGGTCAGAAGACAGTAACCAAATGATTAATGGTATCAGAGCAATGCTCCCATTTGAAGCAATGCTTATACAGCACAAATAGCAGAGCTGGCCTACATAGCAGAAAAATAAAAATTCAATAGAAGAGATCTCACAAAGGTATGTAGAAAATTACGCAAAAGGAAAGTGTTATATTGCAAAACATAGTTTAAAATAAGTGGGGACCAAAACCATTAATATCTAGTCAATTTATGCAAATATGTCTCTATACAAAGGAAATTATTAACATCAATATTAATTCTAATTCCAGAGGCAGCTGGACACATTTCTGGGAAGGGAAGAAATACAAACAAAAGTTTCCAACTTCAATGTGGGAGTTAAAACTGTGAGATCTCGTAATACACGGATTAGTATTTCCCAACTTTGTGAGAGCAGGTTTTCAGAAATGCTTTCCTCATGGCCCTTAATCTGATGTTCACTGTAGACTTTAAATAACACCCCGTATGATAGCAGATTAACTAGTGCCTGTCTGTGAAAATGCCAACTAAGTTTTCTACCATTTTAGGGTGGCTTTTTTCAAAGGGGTTTTAAGGAATTAGCTGTCCAGCTCCCACTATATTAAGAAAAGAGGAACTACTCACCATCACATTCTATTTTTAACAACACAGCACCTATGTTTATACTGTGTTAGCCAAAGTTGTACAATCTTCTCAGGGCTGAATAGCTCATATAACAAAGAGCTTGTCCTTATCTTCCACTGATGTCAGGGAGAGTTAAAAATGTGTAGCAGCTTGTATCACTGAAGTACAAAGGAAATGCTGTACCTGCGTTTTGTTCTTTTAGGGATTTGCCCATATAATGAAATGGATAAAGGGAGGTTTGTGCCCCAGTACGTGACAAAATCCTTGAATAGATGTTTGCTTCAAAAAATTCCATATAGGCTAACAGACTGTGATAATACCTTCATGCATTTGTCTCACCTGAATATCGTCATACAGATTTTGTTCATTATCTGAAGAAATTGTTAGAGTGGGTCCCATTGAAAAATTATATACACAGAGGGTCTTTATCTACAGCTTTGCCATATTGAATGTTTTTTTAAGGAAATGCAAAATACAAGATAACCTTCTAATCAGGTAGCGATATCATTAGGTCCTGTGTATTGATATTGACTGCAGTATTACAAAAGTGGAGAAATGTTACCTACACAGGAGTTCATGGCCCAGAACTACCCAAGTATCTCAAAACTTCAGCATTTCTCTTGCCATAAGTTTTTTCTCTTTGGATATGTAATGCTATTTTTGGGTGTTATAAAGCATGTGGAGCCAGACATTTCCCTTATTGGTACAAGCTTGAAGAAGCTGAAACACTGGTTATTTCATGAAAGGTCACTTGTCATATTTTGCCTCCAAAACTGGGCCAAAACCCATAAGGGGAATAATTTCACAGATAGCATTCAGGATTTTGGCAAGTCAGACTATTTTTGGCCCCAGGTACATGCCTTTTGAATGAGCAACAAAAGACTTAACTCGTGTGCTCAGCACATTGCGAAGGAAGAAAGAAGAGCTCAGATGGTTCACAGTATTTGGAAGGCTGCTAACATACTGTCAGAAGCACTGCTTCAAAAAAACAGGAACTATAGTGTATGAGCATGATTGTAAATATTGTCCTTTCAGTTCTTGGTTTGTTTGCACATTCTCCACAAGGATTAGGGAAGAAGACAAAGGTGTGGTTTTATTTACAGAAAAATCTCCTCCATGAAACAGAAGTAAAGCTTTTCCCTTTCCTACTCATTTTTGAGAGAGAATTCTCCACTTTAACTGATGGAGCCTGGAATGCCCATTGATGTAGTCTTAAGCAGCAAGAACATGCTGCCCTCATATGCCTAACAGAGCTTCTAGATCTGCTTCAGGAAGCAGATCAATGCTGTTTCTTTTTAGGCACAATACTGCCACTTTCATTCCCTTTGCTGTATCTGATAACATACACCATCTTATTCCCTTATTCTCTTAGGAAGCAGGAGGGTAAAGGAAGAGTTACTCTGTTTGGGTACTACTATTACGGCTTAGTTCCTGGACACTGTAGCTGAAGGGAATATTTATCTCCTTTTAATGTCAAGTAACAAATTTAAAAATGAGGAGAATGATATAAACAAAACATTATCATATGATGTCTAAAGTGAAATATGTCATGTAGAGTTAATACTGTACTCCCCTCTCCATTTTCATCTTCCAGATTTACCGTTCCATGCCAACAGTAAGAGTGTTTTACTGAAAAGCACTGATCTAACAAGAAAGAAAATGTCAACACTGCCACACTTGGCCTTTTTTCTCAAAACAAAAGGAAGTAACAAGCTCTCTAAAAAAGGACAAATTTTGACTCTTTCTTCCTAAAAGGACTTGCCCAACAGAGGTTTTCTCCTATGGATTGTTTTCACTAAATAAATACATTTCCCCGATGCCTTTTCATTGTCAAATATTTCAGGACAGTTCAGTGAAATTAATGGAGTGTTCTTGGTTTGTTTTGGTATAGCAGTAAACAAAATGTAATGAAAGGTGAGTGTATAGAAACTACGCTCGCCAAGCCTGTGAAGTTTCCTTTAACAACATTGTACCACTCTTACACACACCAGTGTCCTACTTCAACAGCAGATCCACTGACTACAAGATGAAATAATGCAAGGAATTAATGTGTGGCACAGTTTTGCTTCCTATTTATAAGTCAATGTTCATATTTTTAAATATTTTTAGTAAATCAAAAATGGAAATATATAATTTACACCAGTTGTATTCTGTTCACTTTTTTAAAAAATCAGTCCTCATAAAAAAAGATCAGTTTACATTATGCATTGTCTTTTTTGATAAGCAGTACCATCCCTTCCATAGGTGAATTTGCTCATAGGAATGAAGAGGATTCAAGTGTTTCATGTAGCCATTGGCTAGGGAAGGGAAAAGAGACAATCTTAGCTAAGGAAAAACAGATGACAAATCAGCCTCCGTGTGTTTCTTGCTGCCAGCCAAAATGGAGTAACACTTAGTACTTTTGGTTTGGCCTACCTAACACTCTCAATGCATTATACTTTTGCTTATTAATAAGGTTCAGTACAGAAAAAAACATAAGTGTTCTTTTTGGTTTTGTTTTTTTGATATTGTAGTGATGAGTTATAAAAGAAGGTGAATATGAATATAGGCTACATATTATTTTAACTGTTGGTACGATTAACTGTTTAAACAGATAAATTATTTCTTAAGCATTGCAGCCTTTTTTTCAGAACATTAGTAGTGTAAAATGAGCTAGGATGGAATATTTTAGTTAAACACACATTCGAGGACAAAAAGGGTACTTCAATTCTTCACTCAATGAACAGATTTTTAGATTGCCAAAGGGATTTACAAATCTAATTCCTTTTCAAATTAATGGTAAGCCCACCCCACAGCTGTAATAGGAGTGTGAGAACTTTTTTTTTAAAAAAAAAAAGCTATAGCACTGCTTTTTCAGAACATGACTAGCTATTATGTGTACTGAGTGGGTGACTGTTTTTCCATGTGATCATGACTTTCCAAGTTCCTATACAATCCTGACTTGAACATTTTCATGGTGAGAAAAGTACAAGATCTCAGACACTGTTAAGTAATCAGGGTAACAGGCTACCTTTTCTAAGAACCACTTCAGAAACCTAATCTTTATGCATACATGACTGAAGGATTTCAGAATGATTTTCCAATCCCCTATAATTCTATTTCCATAAACTAATACAGAATATTCTTTCAGAATACTTCACACCTGTACTTTAGACAGCAATATTTCCACTAGTAGAAATAGGACCTATTTAAGCCGTATATAAGCAGGGATGGCTACAACTTCAAACGTCCTGTTTTTTGTAACTGTTATGAGCCCTGCCTTTTTGCCTGCATGAAGGCACTACAGAAAGAGGCTGAAGCAAGGGAGAGCTTTTTCCAAACAAGCTCCGTAGTTTAAGAGTAAGATTTTTAAAAAAAATTGGGACCCATGTATTCTTTTTCTCAATTTAGTAGTTGAGAATATTCAAAATGTCTCAAGGATTATTATACCTTGCTCAACAAAAACCATCTTTGCAGAGTATCACTGACACACAATGTTAAGTTGACTAAAATTTCTGCAATGTGCTTTGTTCCTCGGTAGTAAAAGCATATCCATATCAGCCAGTTTATAAATAGCAAATAATTGCTAGTGAACTGGTGATGCATTTGCAGGAGTATTTTGTGGCTTCCTCTGTTCATTTCAGGATAAGTAGTTAATCAAAAAGTCATGCAAAAACTTCAGTAAAAAATAAGGCTCCAGGCGTTGAGTTGATCTCTTGGACTATCTTTCAAAGGATGACTCTTCATCTAAGCTCTAAAGATTGTGAACTACACCATTACCAGTCAGGGCAAGAGGAAGCTTTCTGCCACGCTGCATGTCCAGTAGAAGGTACCCTTTTAATTGCATTTCATCACTAAAGTTGCCCGATATCCTGGAATCTATTTAGACTCTTTAATGGAGCTGTTTGCCTTTTTTAATGCCTTTCCCCCATCTGCTTTACTTTCATGTGCCTGGAATTAGCATAAAGAATCAGTCAGACTGCAAACTTGACAAATGTGTTATGTCTTGATTTTGAACTACTGTGACAATCTGGGTTTGGAATATGCTGTTAAAGCCATTGGGCTCTGTCCTGAGTTGCCCACCTACCTATCCACCACTAGGCAGCCAGTGGCTGGAGTAGACAGTACACAGCACGCCTAACTCCAGGTGGGGGAGGTTCTCTTTGATATAACTCAGCCATTACACTGTGGATACAGAGTATTAACACACACATATATGGATGAGACAAGACTTTCATATTCCATTTTTTACCTCTTAACAGTAACTGAAAGAATGTTAAGAAATTCTACAATAGCTTTTCCTTTTTGTGTCTCCCTCTTCCCTTCCACCCTGGCTCATTTTCACAGCTTAGAAATTTTACAAATAGCTCACACACTTGCAAGGGTTGGGGGAGTAGGGAAGGTCCTGCCAAAACCATTTTGCAGCTGGAGAGGGAGGGTGAGATGACATTTGTTTACATCCTTCTGTTGAGAAGAAAAACATTTTCCAAGCTTTGAAACAGTTGGAAGAGGGAACCCATCAGGCTTTCTATAATTCAGTGTTGCTGGTTTCAGGATTTTTTTGTTTTCCTATTCATGCACAGTATATCCGGGAACACTTGCTGGATCTTGTTGGGGAGAGGGTCAGACACTGCAGATAAAAATGGACTACTGTCTGTGCAGACTCCACAATTATTTCTAGTCTTCCTCAATATGCATGTACTTTGATAACCTGGGCTTGGGGAACCACAGGAGCTCCGCTCTCCAAAGTTGGTCTCTCTCGGTTGCCTTGCAGGGGGATGCAGCCTGCCTGGCAGGAGTTGTTTGTTTAGCAGGAACACATGGGCTCCTCTCTCCTCTTTAGGGGTAGGGGCGGAAGGTAGGGGGGAAGGGGACCCTGCTGCCTGGCACTCAGCCTTACCTGGACATGTGCTCCCGCTGGGGTCTGTGTGCCTTCTCCAGCCCTAGTTTGGTGAAGATCCCCACCAGCACCATGACTGCCACAACCCCACAGATGATGTAGACAATGAGGTTGGTCTTATCCCTGGTAGGGTCGTGCAGAGGGTCATCTATGCGGGAAGGAGGCTTCCCAGTGTTCATCCACAACGGCGTCTCATAGTTTGTGCAGGTGCTTTGATCCAGCCTTGTCTTCTTGAACTTGCAGCAAAACCTGAAGCCACAAGTGCCACAGCAGAAGATGAACTCCCCCGAGCTGCAGTTAAAGGGGGGGTCCCACTGCCCCATCACGTCAAAGTAGCCCCTGCAGAAGTCCGGGGTGGGAGGTGGCTCAGAGGGGTCTAGCTGTTCCCCAAGGCTGGAGTGGTTTCCTCCTGAGAGCACCACGAAGCTCCCCAGTTGCTGGCCAGCTTTCTCCTGAGCCCGACACACCAGCGTGAGAAGGTCCGCCACCAAGTAGCCGAAGAGCAGCCGAATAAAGCCTTCC
>NW_008795492.1:2907509-2925787 GCF_000699145.1 Aptenodytes forsteri | reverse complement strand
CGGCCAGGGCGGGGGAGACGAAGCGGGGGCGACGGGCGGCCTCAACCGCACACAGCCACCCCGCGGGCTCCAGGCCGAGGTGGGCGCCTCGGGGGAGCCGGTGGCAGCCCCGAGGGAGGAAAGCAAGGCGCCACTCTCCCGATAAGTAGAGCGCTCCTTCTCCCGGTGACTGCTGTCCTCACAGGCTAGCGCTCTCCGGAGATTCACTTACCTGTGAGGCAAAGGCAGGTCCTCCCGGCGGAGCGGTGTCCATGGGGCCGTACGTCCGCTAAACCATGGGCGTGAGCGGGCGCTGCCCTCACCCCAGTGCGCTGTGCACAGGTACAGCGTTACTTGTACTGCATGCTTCAGAGCGGGGCTACGTTTATGTCTGCTAAACATGAGCTGCCTCTGCACATCATCTATTTAAAAATCTTGTTATAATGTCAGTCAGGCTGGCTCCAGAGGACACAGTGAGGCTGCAGGTTGTTTGCGAGACACAGAATTAAAATAAGTTCCCCCAAACAGAGAACTGACTCTGGGAAAGACTTTGTAGTGATTCACTCCCCATCCCTGTTATTTAACTCTCTCATCTCCGTCTTTTGGTTTGGCAGTAACCTGCGCAAGTTACAATAATATTATCCTGAATACTATGCTGCCACCAAATGTAGGAAATAAGCCCATTATGGCGCAATTTAGCAGCGTGGGCTGGTGCTTAAAGCAGCTTCCCTTTTCCTCGGGGGCATGTCTGTGATAGCCTCGCTGCGGCCTTGCGGGCTACTGTTGTCTCTGGGGAAGAGGGGCTGGTGTGCTGGGGCTCTGCAGTGGCACGTTACCGTTCCTCTCCCACCTGCTCTTGCGAGGGGGCTATATTACTGCCGCACTTCAGGAACTTCGGCCAACTCTGTGTGGAGTCGTTAAGCAGTAAATAAACAGAAAGGTGAGGCAGAGGACAAAGCAGACGTTTGGAATCGGAGAGGGCTGTAGTTAGCTAATTGTGATCCTTTGCCTTCTCTTAAAAATAGACTCTAGGTACAGTGATGATTCCACTGAACAGTTTGACAGTAAGCCTTGCATCCTTGTCCAGGACGTAGGTTAGAAAGCCCCTTTATTTCTCAGCAGAGAAAAACAATCAGTCCCAGCCAAAACCAGCCTTTTTGGTTTTTAATATTTAATTCTTAAAACCTCCACCTCATCCACATCCCCTTTCAAGTCTCCTCTGAAATTGTATCATTCCTCCCTTGTGTATACTTCTCTCTGCTATTATTTATTATTTAACACTTTGTGATGCAGTTTGTGCTGAAAATGCTGCACAAAATGAATCTGTTCCATACTTATTATTGCATCTAGAGACATTTAAGGTCCAGTCCTGTCAGGCGCCTAAGATTATGCAAGTTTCCCTGTTGATCTGACTGCTGAAAAGCTGCTTAAATGTTTTGCATGATTAGTGCTATACATGTACAGAAATAATAACATAAAAAATTATTTCTTTTATGGGCTATTAATCCTGACTAACTATAGTACAAGTTTCTTGTTTCACTGAGTTCCTGGGGTTTTCCTTAAGAATTCCCCTATAGCAAAAAAGCCCAAATGATTTAGGCTAGAATCTAACATTTGCGGGACTCGGGTCCATGCGATCAGAATCTGACCCTAAGTGGCATGTGCTTGGAACAAGAGCCCAGAACTGGGGAAAACAGGAGGGTGATTTAGACTCCTTCAAATAAAATGTTTCCTATGGCACCATAAGATTTTGGATCAGACCCATAGAACCCAGAACCCAAAAATCATGTTACCCTAATTAATCATAAGTTACTCTAGTTGTTATCCTCCATGTGCCTGTTAGTTGTATTAGTAGTAAAGTTATTTTAGCTGTACCATGTCTTAGACTTCTAATAATGAACTAGAGTTGTTCTAGACTAGGGCACGACCCCTTTTTACTAGACCTGCAGCATTGTGTTTTAATGGCTTCATAGCATGTAGTTGTAAGAACACCCACATGATCAAAATCTAAAACCATTAAGTATAATAATGGAAACAAGAAAACTAGTTGAGAAAAATGGGTATTACACACAGTACTGAGTCACATCTTGGGCCATTATGTGATTTTGTAAAGCTTTGCTCAATGAAGTCAGTCAATGAACTTATTTATTTCAGTTGTCTTTATCAAGTTGAGAAACATGAAAGATTTCCCAGTTTAGCACCATCGCCTTCCACTTTCAAGACTTCTCTTTTTGACATTGCTTTAAAGTAAGTAATAATTACCTACTTTTCTACAGTTTTATCCCATAAGGAATGTATTTTGCCTCTGAAACAATTGAGATGAATGTTTCAATTAGAACCTACAGAGTTGTCTTTACTCAAGCGCATATCCATTTAGTTAAGTGAAATACTTTATTTTAGGCACAGATATTATATAAAATTAAGCATTCCTATTATATTTTCCTCTAATTTCTTTCACCTGTTTTCACTGAGACTTTCACATGTGGATCAGTGGCAGTGCTTGTTGTTTAATTTTAAGCTAGAAAATAGGCGCTTTTTTTTTCCGGTAAATCCTGTAGCAATGTATAGCCATGTCTCAGTGGACATATGCATATAAATGCATACACACTCATACTCTATATGTGTATGTGTGCATTATACATGTGTTCAATTCTGTGTTTAATTGTATATACTCTTAGAACTGATTCTTGCAGTTTTTTATGTAAATAAGAGAGTTTGAAAAAGTAAAATTAGGAGAGAAAGTTAACCTGAATGTTGCGGTGGCAATAAATCTGAAGAATATAAAACAATTAGAACATACAGAGCAATTGCAATTATCATGTTCCAAATTCTGTATTTAATTTTTGTTAATAATAACAATGTTGATGCAACCTCTGAGTATTTCCCAGGGACTGACTACCTGCTAGAGGGAATAGTCCTTCGCTGAGCACTGAGTCAATGGAGCTTTCTAGCCAATCATTACTTCCCAAGAAATGCCATATAGCTCAATCATTATTAACAGACATTCCAGAGCTGTGAAAATCTGTCAAAAAAGCAGCTAGACAGGCCTGATCTCAGGCAGTATTGATGTGAAAGGTATTTTGTGATAAGGAATGTCATGTGGTAACTGGGATGAAGCAGTCAATGTCTGCTTCCTTGATAGTTATTTCATACTGTAATGGGATGTTTGGATGTATAGATACAAAATGTATTGCAGCTGGAAAACAAAAGAGGTGATGATTCTACTATAGCAGGCCAACTGGCAGTATGTTTGCAATCACTAGTCTTTAAAAGTACAGTTAAAGGTTAGAAGATGTCTGCTGTGGAACAAATAAGGTAGCTTGAGACATGAAAGAAATACCTTAGCAGGTATGAGTTGAAGAAGCAAAATGTGTTTAACAAGGAGGCTACAAGCGACATGAGGTTTATACTGAAAACAGTCCCATGATTTACAAGTATTGTAAACAGCTCTGAATGACACAACTCAGAAGTTTGTTTTGAACACCTCTACATTCTTGAATCAGCATACATCAGACAGCCCCATTTGCTTCTACCAAGTTTTGTCATTCCTCTGTGAGGAGCATGCTTTCCCATTGGTATTAGGCTTGCTGGATGGTTAAAACGCAATTGCTTCTAGACCTTTCTTTTGGTTACACAACTAACACTTCATAAGCTTTGTTCTTTTACCCAATAACTGCAATCATTAATATCATATCAGTGCAGCAACGTGTGAAATTCCAGCCTGCAGTGTGTTGACACTAAATATACTTCTCCTTTTGTAATTATTGAGCGCACATCTTTTAAACTAACCTTTCTCTTTTCATTAAAAAAGATGCACATACAGACTGGGACAGAATGAGCTTGTTCTTATAGTTTCACAAATTCATAGCAACTTTAACTACAACATCTTACAAACATTAAGCATTTTTTAGTTATTGTCATCAAGTCTGAAAAAAATATACTTTGCACATAGCAAAGGGATCACCATCAAGAGATCTTAATGAGCTAGGAGGTGCTTCATGAATGAAAAAGCATGAGAGGCTTGTTTTCATGGCTCACTGAGAAGGAAGATAATTTATTGCAATTCTACAACGTAGAAAGTACCTTTATCACCTAATATTTTCTCTTCAGTCTTCTTGTAAAACCAAAACTGTAGCAATTGCATGGGTTGGGGTTGAGGCAGGCAGTAACAGCATTCACATTTGAATCTGTTTGATTCAAAGGAAATCAGAAAAATTCAGATAAATTTAGAAGGTAAATTGAGTACTTGCAAATATACAAGAGGAAACACATGTATACTGCAAATGTCTTCAGTATACAGCAGTGGAAAAAAAGTGCCAAAATGTCTAAAGCAGCTTTCAGCAGTATAGCTGAAAAATGAGTTGTGCCCTCAGGTTTGCCTGTTGCACAGTTATTCCTCTGATTCTGAACAAGGAAAACTGCCAGTGAGCTTCTCTCTTTGGCAAAACTGATGTTACTTTTGAATTGTAACAGTATTGCAAGTACCTGTGAACAAGGTACATTTCTGCTAGTTATAAATTAGACTGCCATGGAATTTGGATCTGGAATGATTGGCCAGGTGTCTGAGGATTACTGCAACTGACAAAGAAGGCTCTGCAGATCATTCCAAACTTGTGCCAACAAAATCTTTATGTCTTGTTAACAAAAAGGAAAAGAAAGGCTACAGAGGATAAAAAAAATTGGAACTGCTTTTGTATCCTTCCAACTGAAAACCCAACCACCTTTGTTCCCATGAGTTCAATTTTTCAAGGCAGAGAGGAAGCCTTTCTAAACAGACCTAAAATAGTATTAAAAATTTTCAAGGTTAAAGTCAGTATAATAGGCTGTATACTGTGCCTGAGCATAGAGAAGCTGTGCTTAGACATAGAAGAGGACACATAGCAGAGAAAATTTTCTAATCCTCTGCTGTCTGACTCTGGTGTATGTTAGAACAGCTGAGGAGCTGCTCTAATCAATACCTCTTCTAAAAACTCCTCAGCAACTGAGATTAAGAGGTAGACAAGTTTTAGTCTAGAATGTGCATTCTCCAGGCCTGGAACATCCATGGATGGAAGCCAGAATAGGAAGAAGTCAAATTGGATAATCTGTCAGTTTTAGCACTATTAACCCTCCAGGGCTATAGAAGAGAGCTGTAAACCTCAGAAGTGAAGAACTTGCTCTTCACAGAAATGTAAAGTTGCTGTATGACTTAACTAACAAAAGATTTTAGCCACCATGTATTTTGCATGTCTTCCAAAATGTACTGTCAGGCAACCAAATTCAAAAGTTCTTACTGAACACTAGACCTTTTTAGTGTGCTTCCCTGATAATAAGCTTCAATGATGTCTCTCCATATCATTGTCACAACATGCCCATCCAAGGCTTGATGTATTTTGTATCTCACATATAGTAATAATATATAGATGTAGGAACTTTCAGATTTATGAAGAAGAAAATTTCTCTGACAGTTCCATTTTTAAAGGATGCTAACTGTTAAAAGATGCTCAGTATTTTAAAATGGTAAGTCACAAGACAGATGAAATAAGAGGTACAGAGAAAGTAATAATGGTCTGAGTTCTGTGATACATTTTTGATTATATGACACTGCAGTTTTCATGTGGCTATCAGATTCACTTATGTGATTACCGTGCCTGGCCAAGAGTGTCAAATGTGGTTGCCAAAGCTTAAATATCCACAGGCCAACTCAGTATCTACTAAATTCAACAATGGTCTTTCCACTGATTTAAAATGGAAACTGCACCGGGTGATTTTGTTCAAGAGATGCTGAATAATCAGAGCTTACACTGAAATCACCACATGTCTGAGTGGCCAGTACTTCTGAAAACCAGGTCACATATTTGAAAGCCCAATAATGAATTCAGAGACTAAATTTAGGCACATATGTTGGAAAACTGTTGATGTGCACAAATACATATACAGGTTCCAGACCACACTTTCAGGCAGATGGTTAACAACTGTCCCTTCTTGACTCCACTTGGCAGGCAATGTAAAGAGCAGTACTAAAGCTGGCTCCAAAGGTATTTGCTTCTCTGTCCTCTAGCGTGATAGCCAGTGAGAAGAAATAATCTATCAACCAGGTATACTGACAGATGGGTCGAAAAACCATGAAGTTCTTAAGGTGGAAAAGTAAATGCCATTTCTTATGTTTTCTTTCTAGAGAGCATTCTGATAAAGTTAACAGGATTCACCATTGATATTTCTCAGCACAGTGCAACTCTTATACCTACATATATGGAATATCTATCTAGAACATCTATCTAAGTATTCTATTACACCGATCTTGAATGAAAAGGCATCAATCCAGTCTCCTTGCTCTTTGCATCATGTCAATAGTAAACTGAAAAGTAAATGCTTAAAGTAAATAATGTGTAGCAGAACATTTTTGATAATCATTCTTTTTTTTTCTTGTGGTTTTGTAACATACATTTGCCGAGAAGTTTTTTTATTATTGTGAAAGTGTGGTGATCCCACAGCTGGATAAATAATAGGACAAATAAAAGGATTTTAACTGTAATGTGAAATGCACATTAGGGAGTCTTGAGAAGTCATGCAAAAAGATGCTGACAGCAGAGTATAGTGGTATCTTTTTGTTGTAGTGTTTACTTAAATCAGCAGATTATCTCTAACCTGCTAAATACAATCTAATGTTAATAACATATTTAGGATATCTGCTCCCTAAGACAAATATATGAGATTATTGCAGAGTACAATAAGGTTAAACACATTTTTAATACAAAACACTGGCATCTGAGAGTACAGTTTTCAGAATGGATTATTTGATCTGTATATTTATATAGACAAGTAACACTGGAGTAAAATGCAAAGAAGCTGCAAAAAGAATACTTCTGTATAACAGGGAAATAATATATATAGGGCCAGTTGTAACTGAATACTTGGTAAAAGGACAGCTCACAATTTTCTTGGGTGTGTATGGGAATTAGTCTGTCTTTCACTCCCACACACCTGACAGAAAGCTGGCCTCTTTAAAGTCAATTTTGTAATTTATATACACCTTGAAGTCTTAAATATGATTTTCCAGCTTAATTAATTATTCCTGTGAATATAGTGATTGTTCTTCTTTAAAAAGAAAAAATAACAAAATGAAAAAGGAAATTGTATGTAATTTGTATGCAAACTAGAACAGTTGAAGTGAGCCTTGATAATATGATGAAGAAACAGATAATTTAGATGGCTGAACAATAGGATCACTTTCCTACATAAACAATGCAAGTATTTCAACACATAAAATGATCATAAGTGAAAAAGAGCAGATATCTCATAATACCCAATTATCTCACTTGTTTGTGTCATAATGTTTAGCTCAAGTTTAAAAAAACACTTGCACACAGCAAGATCAGAAATAGATCCTCCATGCAAAGCCTGAACCTAGGTCCAGTTTTCAGTCTTTTCATCTCATTGCAAAGGATTTTTTTTTTAATATTAGGTCTGTATGTTATCATTAATTACTTATTGACAGCTGTATGCAAAGGACAAAGTCTTGACTCATTAGTGTTAACAGGAGTATTACCATTAAATTCAGTGGAGTGAAGATTCCACTCTAAGGATCAAGATTTAATAAGTTCATTCTCATTGAGATGTTCTTTATAGGACATAAAATTTCATTTGTTTCAATGGGGTCATTTTATAATACTAGTGTTATTCATAATGAAAGCAAAACCAAAATCTAACATTAAAGGATCCAGAAAAAAACACAGAAGAAGTTAAAGACAAAAATAACAAAGATAAGGGCCACATTCTGATGCCTATTGTATGAGAGAATGCAGAAATATTTAAGGAAATAATATTTTCGCATACAGTACACCTTTAAGCTCCAGTGCAGATAGCTATATATTGCTCAAAATTTATTCAGACAGAGCTCTGGTCTCTATGTCCATCAGTACATTGAAGCCCAAGGGAGGCATGGTCTGCTGGCAGAGTGATAAGGACAGCTCTCTAGCACATATGCTGAGGGAAGGTGGCCACACTACTAGGGAAGCCAATAAAAATCAGCAGCGTATTCAACAGTCTTTGTTTCTACCTTCCTGCCTACATCCATCCTAAGCAACTTTTCTGTGCCCTGACAGTGTAAGAGGATGAAGGCTACTTCTCGCTGACTTATTGACCTTTCACTACAGTTGCATTCCTCTGGGACAAGAAAAGAGTCATCTCTATACCATGAACAGATAAAATTTTCTTGACAGCTGACATACAGCTGTGGAATTCATTCCCTGATGATACTGGAACAATTACAAATCTCAGCTCCCTAAGAATAAAATGTAAAATCCCTTACTTTCACCTACCTGTTCCACAATAATAATAATAATAACAACAAAGCCAAAGTCCCTCCTAGGACACAAGGAAAAACTAGATATCCTTTACTGTGATTACTCTTAGAGCTTGTAAAGGTGTTCTGATACCATGGTGATGAACACAGTATAATTGCCAAGATAGACGATGGATCCAGCTGGCACTTCTCCCTCCTCCCCCACACATCATGGTGCTCACCACAACAAGTTTATGATTTTGTCCTAAAAATCTGTTGAGTCTTGTTGGTCTTTACGAATTTACCTGCAGAAACCGCAAAACGTTCTCTTCACTTTGATTTAGTCTAGACTGTATGAGAGAGGGGCACGATTTTTTAAGAAATGACACCCATATGGTACATTATTCTCTTGATAAAAAACTCCTTTAAAACCCTAGCTGATAAATAAAGAAATGTGAGTTCTCCTTCTTGGCAAAAAAATATTTTATATACCTATCTGTCTGCTCAGTCATCTTAGGCAAGTTTTACCCAGAATGGTATTATGATGTTTGTTCAGGTGAGATTTATTGTTCAGAAGCTCAAACAGAAAGTCCTCTAAGTTAACTTCTACTTGCACTTTTTCTATTTGCATAGGATTTATACAAGGATGAGGTTTTTTGTGTTTTTTTATCTAGGCTATGCAAGAACCCAGAAATACTACAATTCTCTTTTCTTCAAGAAAGGAAAAGTGTGAAAAATAATAGTAATCTCATTGTCTCACAAAACCTTTCTCAAGATATTTACTCCACTCTAAGTTTCAAATAGTAAGCACTGCTATTTTAAATTTCGAAATTCTTAACAGCTGCATTGTACAAGAATGCCATTGCACTTTACACTACTTTGCATCCTTGCTGGCAGCATCATTATAAGTCAAAGTCTGAGTAGGTATGGACAAGGTGCTAATTTTTCACCTGCAGAAGTAGAACAAGGTATTCTCAGGAGTAAGTGGAAGAATTGCTGTTGCAATGTTGACACCAGATGCCAGTCTCCAAGGTTTATAAATCTGTTTTTCAGTATATTAGGAGTTAAGCGTAAAATATTTTTTATTGAGAAATTAATTTTGAATGGATTTTAGCTACTGAAATACTTCATCTGTGTACATACCTGGATGCTTCCAAAACAATTATATTTCAAAAGCTGGATGAATTAGTAAGTACTGGGACTATATTAGTAGATTAAGTTCTAATGGATCTAAATGGGACCAGGGCTCCTTTCAGCCAGGGTGAATTTCACTCTTTATTTGCTTGAGTTGCAAAAATCTGATTAACCAAAGTTTATCCAGAAGCAAATTAGTGCTAAAGTGTGAAAATCAGAGCTTTGAGACTACTAGCATAGCCTTATGCTAGCTTTTTTCATCCAAAGAGTCCAATTAAGCAAACCTGGCAGAAACCTTAAAAGCAAGTATTCTCTGCTGGTTGTTAGTAAAAAATTGATCACTCTTTCTATTAAGACAAAGGGTGCCTGTTTGCCCAATGAGGAGCTGAAGGGGAAAAACAGAGTGCAACACCAGAACTACACAGATTTCTTCTGGCTTTGGAAGCCAAGAGGAAAGACCGGAAATTCTAGTACCAGTCTGTTTATGATATCATTATTTCTGGCTGACAGCAAGGTAACAGATGCTCCTTCAGGTCAGGGCTTCCCAGCCTGTTCCTAGACAAGCTTCCCATCCTTATTTACAGTAGATGGACTTCAAGTATTGTAGTGTATCAAGTGCATGAACAGACCATGTACAGATCTCTCAATGCCTTAAAATGCACGGTGGAGGATCCCTACTACAGTTTAGCAATACTGGCTTACAAAACCTGCACTGGGAAAGAAATTTAGCCTTATACAGTCAGTTCAGTCCCAAATAAATTCTCAAAAGAAGGCTTAGGACAGACAAAAGTTATGCACAGTCTTTATCCTGATTATCTGCACAGATACCTCCTCCTTCTTGCTAGATGAATGAAAATATGCTGACCTGCATAAATAACTTGTTTATATGGCTATACATTTTATATTTAACAATATTTAAACTTTGACTATATCTTGCCTGAAAATAAATATTTATTACAAGATTTATAGGGAAGAGACACATGCATAACCACCCATCTTACTGTGAATTCATGCATGCTACAGATTTAATTAAAAGACAGTAAAAGTAAATTTATATTTTCTTGATATTAATTAGTAAATACCAACACCAATCAGCAATCTTGCCATCTCTGCGAGAGCCTTGGCTAGGTTGTTAATATGCAAACACCACCAGCCTACACTCCTAGGAATGATAAGCTCGTCTTTTTCTTATCTGATTTCTTTCCATTCAGGAGCCCAAATACATAGGAATGTATCATGGTTTTGATTTATGCATGTAACTCCAAATGACAGCATATACAGTGTGTATGCCATAGCTTCAGTTATTAGGAAAGTTTTCAGTTTCCACTTATTTTAGTTTTTATTTCCTCCTAGGCACTTATTATATTCTTCCTAGCACGCTGAGCTCTTCTAATGTTTAGAAATATCGTGGAACTGCAAAAAAAGGCACAGTCAATTAATTCCTTCATTTGAATAATTAAACATTTTAAATACTCCCTCCATACCTTATGTTCAGCTATAGATATATTATTAATAGTAGCTTGTACTGTGTGCTGCAAGAGAATGTTAGGCACATAATTCCTAGAACCTGGGGAGGAGAACATTTCCTGACACTAAGAATTTACCTACCCAATGACAAAGTTATCTTGTTCTAATTCAAACGTGTTTCACACTGTAATAATTACACCATATGAATGTTGTGCTTTTTTTATGAAAAATTCAGCACAGTTAATTATTCAAAAAATTGTTATGGTTGATGAATCCATTCCACTGTGTTCAACAAAAATGTTAATTGTGCTTCACAATTTTTAGGATGTTCCTGTTTTATCATTCATTCCAGTAGCTTAGTCTATAAAGTAAAACCATTGCATAAGTTCAAGACCATAGGTTTGTAGCCAGACTGCCTGTTGTCAAATAGGTGTCATCAATATGCCATGGTTAAACATGGTTCATTACATCTCTGCTTGTTGAGTGCACCCCTATAGACAAATGGCCTTCAGTCTCTCTACTTCTTTGGATTGGCATTATGTAATTTTCCCACTCTCAGACCCACTCTTGAACAACAGCATTCAATGACTCCACCATGCTTGTTGAACAAGCCTGACTAGGCCTCACAGTAGTAGGGTCTTAGTTTTATCTGATTTTAAAGCTAGAGTGTGTGAAGCAAAACTGGATGGAGCAGTTCATTTTGCAAGGTCACTGGGTAAATTTGCCACAGAGTACATTTGCTAAGCATTGAATGTAGCATTTTTCTCTTTCTCTACTGCATATGCCTGCAACCAACTGGCAAACATGAAAATTATCTCTAATGGTTCAAAGTCTTCTGGAGAGGAGGCACTTTAGTTAATTTCTTTATTTTGCCTGCTGTACAGGGGATGTATCTGTATTGTGATCATCCTTCAGCAAATGTAGGAATGTATCAATAAGACCAAACAATATTTCCACAAATAAAATTTTAGTTCTCCATTGTTTTTAAAACAGAAGAAATTCAAAGAGTGGGAAAGCCACTTTTCTATTGTCAATTAAAGTCTGCTTTTTTATGTTTGGACATTGGACTCTGCTACATTTGTAACAACGATTTGAAAAATATTGGAGGGTTAAAAAATTAAAAGAACACCGCTATAGGAATACACACAGTGTTTGCTGTCATTGACTTAGTTGTTATGAATAAGTACAACTGGAAGAAATCTGAAAAAAATCATCGCAAACACAGTGAAGGAGGAAAGTAGTTGAAGCGAAGGGCTAGTACAAAACAGGTGGATTACTTTTGCCTTGTAGGGCATGCAGTCTTGTCCTCATCTATTATTAATTTTGAAAGTAGAAGCTTTGTGGTACATGTTATATCTTCACTCATAAATCAGCCTCTGTGTGCCTCTACCCGTGTCCAGATTTGATCTTTATCTCTTTTTACCCAAAGCCTGTAAAACACCTACAGATCTTTAGACCAGAAACCCGAGAGAAGTGGAAAATGTAATTTATTGCTGAGATAATACTATTGAAAAATGGATCCTTCTGGTTATCTAATACTATCATTAATGGAAAAGGAAAGGTCCTTGAAATTCTGAGAAACAAAAGTGCTAGACACAGCTGAAAGAAAGTCCACACTGAAACCTTAAAAATCAAGTACTATTTAATTTTCAAATCATATTTCCTACAAATTAAACTAAGAGGTTTTTAATAGCAATAATTACCTATTCAGCATCCTTCATCAGTCTCTGAACTCATTTTCTTCAGTCATTACTTTAATGAAAAACAAACTTAAATGGGTCATTTATGCTTAAATTAATCTGCGGTTTTCCTGGAGTACCTTCTTTGTTCATCTCCAGCTTTAATTACTGAAAAACATTTTCTTTTATAGAAATCTGTGGCAAAATAGATGCATCCTTCATAGTCATCCTGTTTCAGGAAGTTCAGTGACTGCTATATTAGTGACATCACAGATGGTAAAGTCAATTTTAAGATCTATTTCGCAGGCAAAACCTGGCACACAACATGACTGAATACTAATGTGTAGAAGAGTTCTATGAAGGTTTTAGGGGACATAAATCATTCTTTAAGGCAGCAAAGATTCTCTCAACTGCTGATGCAATCTATTGGTAAGGCTGTATTTTGAGGGGAAGAGTAGTGGTAGTCTGGGACCCGTGAAGGCCAATCAACAAGAGGGTTTACTTGCCTGATTGATGTATAACTACAGTTTCCACTTACACAGAGGACAGTTCTGTGGTGTCAAACCTCACTCTGTAGCAGAAGTTACAACTTTGCAAAGTGGTATGACAATGGTTCCTCTTTCACAGTTTTTTTGTAATCACTAAGACTATTTTTCTTCTCAGAGTAATCTGATGTCATTGTTTCTTTATGTCCAGTTTGTTACATCCTGTCAGAATGGTGATGTACATGTGCTTCTCAAAAATATATTTGGTTAAACAAGTAAGCTGCAAACAGCCTGTCTGCTAAAATTTAGGTGACCAAAAAAAAATTTCCCCTTTTATGAAAGAGGATGAATTTACTTTATACAAGAAAGGAATAAAAAGAAAGTATCATTTTTTAAAAAAAAAACAAATTGTTTGCATGTCACCTGTAATGTAAAAATGAGTTTTTCCAGTCTGAAAAATAATTTTCTGCTTTGAGCAAGGAAACAAAGGGATTTGCCCAGTACATTTGCAATGCATTTTGAGTTAACCAATGTAACAGTAAAACAAGAATGTCCTTGTTGTATGCCTAGTTGAAAAACATCTAAGTACTCTGATTGTTTATTGAATTTTAATACTTAAAGGATTGCTGCTTCTTTGCTTTTTTTGGCAGAAATAGCAACTAAGGTTAATGATCATCTGGGTTTTTATTTTTTTCTAATAAAATGTCATTTATCAGCAAAGAAGGAGAAAGGAATCTGAGAGTCATGCATACAGATGCATAAACTAAATACTGCTTCTTCTGCCAGATTGCTGCTTTTGCTTGTACATTAATGGAAAATCTGTTTGTTTAAAAATAAGAAAAGTCCAAGAAGTCCAAATTTTAGATATAGATGTGAATTAAAAGCTCTTAAATCTAGATTTTCGTCTTAGACCAAGTCCAATAATACATACCTGAAGCCTGTAGTACTCTAAAAACACACACATATATATGTGTGTATATATATATTGGATAGTTTATTCAAATCTATTTATATGCCTAATTCCCTTTCATTTGTGACTGGACAGGTCTTAATGAGCAGCAGGAATAATAAACTTCAGATAGTAAGTAAATGCTGTCCAATTCTGACTGGAATAATTCTGGATATGCACCTACACAGAACTCAACACGTGCAGAGAACATTTAAGTCAGAAAGTTCTTAGATAGTGCAGGATGAGGTGGCAGTCAATCACAAATTTTCTGCATAATTTTGGAAGCGGGTACTTCAATTAAAGCCTGGATTTTTTCACGTAGCTCTAGCCCTGCTGGAATCCTATGCATTTTTTTCTGTGTCTAGCAGTTTCAATACAAACTCATGACCCAAACATCCATGGCTTTTCAGGAGTAGACACCTAATGTGTCAAAAATATGCACCAGATCAAAGAATTGCTTCTAGTCTAGCTCTCTCATTCACTGGAGTCATTAATGGTCATGACTTTTGAATTTGCTGGCAGCCCAGGTCTCAATTACTCAATGAAAGGTGCAAGTACTCAGTGTACCTGAAAATGAAATCTCAGGACAGGGAAATCCAAAATCAGAGGCGGCCTGAATAAAGTAGAACTCTTGAATATTTGGCAGCACACAAAATGAATGAGACACCTTACAAAAACAACCAGTAGATCTAGATAGAACCTGTATCTGTGTCAGAAATGGGAATTTAGTGTGCAAAACAAATTGAGTTAAATAGTGTGTTTAACTCATTACATCAACTTTTATATCTCTCATAGTTACAGTGATTCAAGGAATATATTATAGGTTTCTTGAACAAATGGAGCCTGCCCACACTAAATGAGTCAGATAAAAATCAATTACATTGTGGATTCTTAACTGTGGAAATAATCAATGTCATCATTGTTCCCTTCCTAGCAACAAAATATTGGTCCTGGTCAACCAATCTTTTTAAGTTGGTTTGTGCAAAACATTTTTAATATTTTTTATATAGTTTTGTGGGCCCTTTGAAAATGGAAAGCATTTGGTATCAAGGCCAAATATTAACAGGACCTTTTTTTAACACTGATAAGCACTCTTTAGTGTAGTAATTTATTTATGTTCGTATAGAATGTCAAATGTCAAACCTTAAGTTTTATCATATTCCGTACCATTTTAGGCTCACATTGCTCAATTTATTTATACTGGCATAGTCATCCTGGAGGCTTTTACTCTCAGCAATGGAATGGGAGGTAGAGACAGAGTAGGCTAGTATGAGAAACTACTGTAAGTTTTCAAAACTTACTAATTTTTATCCATTAGCTGTTCTGGGGAGAAGAATAAGAGGGCTATCATATACCAAACCTTCCAAAATGTTACATCTGCTAGGAATGCTGTCCTGTTACAGGATTTATGGGAGCTGGAAGAAGAGATTAATAGAATACAGACTTGATACATTGTATGCATTATTTATTTTCAGCATGTGTAAGTCCATATTGTCTCTAAACAAATAGAATGATGTGATGCTTTTTATATCATCAGGTTTTATTAATTCCCATTATTTTCTCTAACTTATCCCTCAAGGACTCATATGTATCAGCATGCACCGAAAACATATGTTGATAACCCTGCGTGTTGTTTACACCTCCAACCTTCATTGGATTCCCTGAATTCCAGATGGCAGATAGTAATTCTATTCTAGGTATAAGATTAAAATAATTTCATTTCAAATCTGCATATCTGTCTGTGCTTTGTAATTTTAATTCCAATATCTAGACCAACCCTGTTCTGTCCTTTTCACCTTTTGCATTCTTCCGGTTTTGCAATTTGTTGTTTTCTTGTCATTTGCTGAGAACAGAGAAAGGATTCCCTCCTTCAACCACTGCTTTGACTATTTTGCTCTTTATATGAATTGCTCAGAGATAGTAAATTTTAGAATTACTTACTTGTTTTATTAGTACTTTATCTAGGTCTCTTGAAGTGCATACAATCATACGTTAAATTGCAGTAAGAAATAGAGTGTCTGCTACTGGATTTTTCAGAACTTCCAAGTTGTTAAGAACCATAAGGACTGGCAGCATGAACTAATGTGTACTAGAATAAGTCTTAGAAGATCTGGACTCCTCAGATCTGCACTATTCTAATCACAGTCATTACTAAGCTAAACCTTATATAAGCATTTCCTTTTCAATGCCTCCATTTCTTACTTTTTATCTGTTATTTTCAAAATACTGCATGCTCTTCCAGAATGATATATTCTCCTCTGTATGCTCACACTAACTTTTTAAAATTAGTAAAATTATTCTCAATTTATATTCTATAAATAAGACCAGACATGTGATACTGTAAATTATTTATTCAGTGTCATTATATTCATGACACTTTGTATAACAAATCAGGTCCTATGACAAAATTCTGCTGCTTTATCGAGGCCTCATCTGGAATAAGTCCATGAAAATCTATAATTAAACTAACATAGATCAGTAGTAACTTTAAATGATTTAGTCATAGTAAAATGAGTTTAGCTGTATAGCATCTGGTCCATGATCTTGGCTTCAAAAATGCATACTTCAAATTTGGCATAGTAAAGGAAGCAGGAGAGAGCAGAAATCCCCTTCCTGCACACACAAATTACAAAATGGAAATTTCTTGTGGCATCCTCATTACAGTAGACAATACTCAAGCTGATGTAATATCAGAGGATTCCATTTGAAGAGAAGGCAACATAGGCACACTGCATACTCACCACACTCATCACCTAGGAAGAGCTGAGCATCCTGAGGCTCATCTGTGACCCATCCTGCAAAGAGATCAAATACAGTACTGACAACAGAATTTTGTAGAAGAGAGCCCCCTACACATGCCTAGAAAAAAAAGCTGTGAAATTACAGAGATTTAGATAAATCTAGAAGATCTTAGAATCCACATCTCTGCCAGGTCTGATTCAGTCTTTCAGATGTGCATAACTTGACTTAAGAAAAATGGTTGCCTTTAGCAACATATCCAGGTTAAGACAAAGGTAATTCGGTGTGCTGATCACAAGCTCACGTCCTTGTGCTACAAAACTACAGTATGCTGTCTTGCCAGAACAGTGATGTTCTCTCTACATTTTTTGGCCTGATCTTGATTGTATTTCACTTGCAAAATTAATCCTGAGTTTAGCTGAAGTCATGCAGCAGTCATATATCCTGGTATGTGACTGCTCAGCCCTATTAAGCAGATGAGAAGAAAATGGAAGAGAAACAGAAAAGGTCAAAAATCTCTTTGGATCATTCAGCCAATTGCTCTTATATTAGCATGAGTGGTTCCAGCATTAGACCATGATAACCTGTTCCTATGATGGTGCTAGGATATTTAGATAGGCTGCACCTGAGAGTCAAAAATGCAATTTAGTAGTTACTTGCTTAATGTACCAACTGCTGCCTCATAAAGAGGGGAATTGACAGAAACAACTTAATAAAAAAGACTTCCTCTAGCGCTTTCCATCTAATGATCATCAAGCAGTTTACAAGCAGGAATGAAACTTTTCATTTGTGGATAATACTACCCCCATTTTACAGATGGAAAAATAATCCAGCCATAAGAATGCATTTTAGTTGATAACAGGAACCTTACCTGGTGCTTCACTACAAGATTTCACAGATGAATAAAGAGGCACTCAGAACTCTGCATGTCACATGGTACAGAATAATGGGGTCCCGGCTGTTCGACCGGAAAATCACAACCGTATTATTCTTCCTGTATTGCTAGGTCAAAAAGGGACTCCAGTCCAGAAAAGATTAAGAAAACATTGCCTTGCAAGGGTTACCCATGTATTTCAGTTATTACCTGACTGTGTAGGCTGGTGCTGAGAAAAATGGAAGCCACGTGGGCTGTGGTAGCTGCCCACCATGCTACCCGCAGCCATGGGCAAGGCTCACGGGCAAGGCAGGGCCGGGCTGGAGGCACCCGGGCTGAGGTCAGTGAGAGCAGGTGGTGGGGTCTGAGAGGCACTGTGCCTTCACTTTTTTCATGTAACCTGCTTTTTTTTTCATTTTTAAAGAGCAGTTGATGGTGATGTCTGACTTTGTGAGTGCAATTAACACTAAGAGGAAATCTGACCTGGAAAGCATCCCTTCAAGGTAGAGAGGAAGTCTGCCAATGCTTTTAGATGACATTGGTTTACTTCAGTTCACAGGTTAGGAAAAAGTTGAAAATGAAGGAAATCTATTACTTCTTTTATTATGATTCATTTAAAAGCCAGCGCATCTTTGGAGCAGGTTCCACTCCCAGAGGCTGCGCTCTCACCGCAGGCCAGCCCGCCCGCAGCCGCCCCGCCGCCGGGCGC
>NW_008795492.1:2905455-2906821 GCF_000699145.1 Aptenodytes forsteri | reverse complement strand
GGGCGGCGGGGGCTCGGCTGAACGCGGAGCTGTGGCAGCGCGGTGCCCCCCTGCTGTGCCGCGGCGCGCCTGAAGCCTCCGGAGTTTGTTACCACGTTAGCTGGGGAGCAGAGGCGCGTTGAAGCGTTTGTCTCCGCGGTCCTGCCCGCTGCCCGTCCGCAGCCAGGGTGGACCGTGGAGAAGATACCAGCGGTGTCCAACGCCAGATTCGTTTTAAAGTGCTTGTCAGTGCTGCTAAACCTGATCTCCATAGCTTGTGAAACTGTTGGTGCCAGCACTATGCTATCATGTGTTTGTACCTATAGAGCTGACCTAACAGGTTACAGGTAGCTCACTGTTTATGTTACTTAAATGAAAGGCAGGCGTACCGTAACGGATGCAGCTGGCTAAGATCCTAGTTTCTTCGAGGTGCTTCAGCCTCTCTCGGGGTGGAGGTCAGCAGCAAGTTCCTCCCCTAGCGCTTCTACACTGTGCAGAGGCAGTACTGTTAACCCCCTCGGTTGGTAGTGCCTGAGTGTAAGTCAGCTCCATAGGAGACATGCTTCTAGACTTACCTCCTCCCAGGTGAATAAGGTAGCGAGGCCACTGCCAAGCCAAAGATGGCTGCCAAGCCAAAGATGGCAGCCACCTGCTGATGGCTGGTTCTTGTCTTGTGGCTGGACAAACAGAGGAGTATGTTGAACATCTACATGTATGTCACCTGTTTGTAAAATTCTCCCAAGGATGGAGGTTCTGCGGTGTGCCTAGGTTTTTCAGGTGCGTAACTACCTCTGTGCTAAGAAATCTTTTTTTATTGCTACACATGGAAGGTATTTTATTTCCTCGTATTTGTTTATAAATTATAAATTGTATTGGTTTGGTGAGGTGGGCAAAGCTATTCAATCCCAACAATTTTGTGGTATTTTCTTGGGTTTCACTGGAAATATTTGGCTTTGCTTGTTGCCAAATAAAGAAGAATCACCAACTCTGAGCATGTGAAGTATATGTATACAGTCATTCTGGCAACCTATTAATTGCAGATGGTGTCGTCGGTTTGGAACAGAATGCCTAGCATTTGTTGAGGAGACAGATGGCAGACAAGCCATCTAGTTATATCAACTGTTGTGGTGGGTTGACCGTGGCTGGAAGCCAGGTGCCCACCAAAGCTGCTCTATCGCTCCCCTCCGCAGCTGGACAGGGGAGAGAAAATATAATGAAAGGCTTGTGGGTCGAGATAAGGATAGGGAGAGATCACTCAGCAATTACTGTCATGAGCAAAACAGACTTGACTTGGGGAAATTAATTTATTACCAATCAAATCAGAGTAGGGTAATGAGAAATAACACTAAATCTTAAAACACCTTCCCCCCACCCCTCCCTTCTTCCC
>NW_008795492.1:2857993-2904444 GCF_000699145.1 Aptenodytes forsteri | reverse complement strand
CGGGCACGGGGGAAACTTCTAGCCGCTTCTCACAGAAGCCACCCCTGTAGCCCCCCCACTACCCAAACCTTGCCACGCAAACCCAATACAACCGTATACTGAAACTAACAAAAGGAGTGTTCAACAGCAGTGTAAAAATTTCTGAACAAAAGCTTTATCTAAGTGCTTCTTGAAAATTGCCTTAAACATGGAAGAAGAAAAATGTGATTTGGGTATCTGTTTTCCAGGTGTGTTTCTTTCTCCTGAAGTGTCCTTGTTTGGTATTCTTAAATACTAATTAAGACTTTTCTTACTGACTGGTTGTTTTTAGTCTTGTTCAGGACTTTTTAGGCTATCATACTCCAGCTACCATCTTCGGATACAGTGTTTCTTTGTCAATAATTTACTTAGCTCTTTCTTAAGAGACTAAAGTTCAACACAACCTTTTAATAAGTAAATGATTGGAAAAAAACCAGAACCAAAGGCTGATAAAACTGAGGCAAAGTTTCTTGCAGTTTAAGATGAAGATCAGTTATCGGTGTTTTGTTGTTTTCCTTGGTCTTTAGGTTTCACTCCTAAACACTGTAGGTGTGATACTGGCCTTCTTCCTGCTCCTCTGGTGCAGAGGCAGTTTTAAGCAAGAGGTAACTCCCCAGGGGTTAGCTGTTTTTTACTTTTGAATTATTTTGTGGATGCCACCTAATCTGAGTGGTTTGTTATTGTTCATGTCTATTTGTTGAATCATCTACTGGTATTTAGATTTGAGACAGATCTGAGGCACTGTTTGTAAGGAAGAATTCTGGCATTAGAACTTCACAAGTTCCTCCACAATAAATGTGGGTACAAAAATTTATATTGTTTTTCTGCTCTGCCTTTATATTTGGGTGCATCTTGCATGTCTGGAACATCTGTTAGCCTTAGTGAGTGTCTGGCAGGCTACCGGCTACCTGCTCCTAATGCCTCTAAAAAGGGCTTTATTAGTTTTCAGGTTTATGCTATTTCCAATTGTTCTTTTTTTTTTTTTTTTTTTTCTTTGACTGACTTCTTGTACTTTTGTATCTAACCTTCCAATGTATAAAATCTTTCCTGTTTTTTTCATTTGGATGCTTTAGCTTTTTGAAGGATGCTGTCCTGCTCTTACTAGCATCCTTATGGATGCTGTTTATGTTGTTTAGTCAGTCTGGATTCTTTCTGAAGTTCTTAGTAAATGCTGTGCATATGGTCTGAGCCTCTGGGATAGTGTCTTTGAATAGTTTCCATGCTGCTTTCAAGGATTATTTGCACTTTTTAAAAGCATCGTAATTACATATAGTTCACCTTCCTTTGAAATTAAATACAACCGCAGTTGATTTCTTATTTTTTCTTGCTTTCACATGAGTGTTGGATCTTGGCACATTATGATACTGTTCTAGAGCTCTTCAACAGTAATATTTTTGAGCGCTGATCAGAACTGCTTCCCAGCTAGCATATTCCATTCCCAATACTGTCTCCAGCTCTCATACGAATTAGGCAAATTTTTACGTGGGTTTTGAGCGACTTTCTGTGACTTCACCTTGTCATTATGCAAGCCACCCCCCTTCACACCTACAGTCTTCGGCTGTAAAGTTTCTGTAATGAGTTTACATGTTAAATTTGGGGGTGGGCATAAAGGCATGACTAGAGTTTTAGCATTCTGTAGCCCTCAGTACAAATAAACTGTATCTGAGGGGGCATTTTCTACCTTGATAGTTACCTAAGAAGTTTAAAAGTATATCTTTTAAAAATAGTAGCACTACTGAATTTATTTGAGAAACTATATTCTGTTAGCGTTTCTACTAACATTATCTCTGTAGTTTAGACTCACTGTACATCATTTCTACAATAATTACTCTTTTAAAGGGTTTTATTTTCTCTCTGAAAAATGTATTTTGGTACCTGTTTTGAAGGTTTTTTTCCCTGATGCATAAAATTGCGCCTTCCATAATAGGTTGCCTTGGTCATTCAGCAGAACCCTCAATAGTCCTATCTTTGGTAGTCTCTCAAGTACACATAGAAAATATAGCTGCAAGGAATGCATATTTCATTAGATTGAAATCTTTTTGTATTTGCACATACAGACAATAACAATGGTGGTTTTGAAGCCATAATAATTGATAATGTTTTAATATTAAACAAGGAATTATTAAGGATTTAGTGCAAGTCCTTTATTGTTTTTTAAGCTATTGCAGTACTGAGAGGAATGAAAACAAATTCCTTTAAAGGTAAACTGCGAAACAATTGCAAGGGAAAAGTTTTTGCCTGTTGTATTGTTTATGATGTACAAATACTGCCTTCACTTAAAAGATTCCATTTTCCTTCTTGCCTATAGCTTCTTTAGAAAACCAAGGTTGTGCTTCTTGTCCAATTTATTTAGAAAAAGAGTCACAGGCACACTTTGTAGGCAGAGACAGCTCAGCACAGGGAACCATGTACCTATTTCTGCTATTTTGTGATCTTTCAGAGAAGTGAAATTTATTCCCCTGGCAAACCCAACATGAGAATGAGGGGGGTTTTTGTGTTTATTACTGCCCATGGTATACTGAGCAAGGACTAGGCGTGTGTCCATGTCCATTCTCCTCTGAGACAATTGTGTCTATAGAGAGACTATGGACAGGAGTAACTTTTCCTAACTGATTTGTTTCCATGAAACGACGTAGAGTGTAGGGGAAGAAGAAAACCAATGTACTGTTGAAACCAAACAATGTACTTTTAAAAAAATCCCACCAGGGAAGTACTGGAAGTCCCATCAGTACTATGTGGCTGTCAGAGGCCAGCTTGCAGTGGTTTATATGAGCAATTTCTATATATGTGTGTTTGTGATCCTTGGAGAGGGGTGAAGAAAAGGGAGGAGAAATTAGGAAAAGCAAAAGGGGAAGAAATAAAGGCACGGCAAGATTGTCCTCTAGAAATGGTGAGGTTTGGCTTAAATCCCACCTAGGTCCTTGAAGTGTCTTTTTGTGTGTGATCACAATACATGGCTGAGGTTTTCGCTTGGGAATTGCTACTGACTACTTTGGTCCTTCACAGAATTAATCCTTAGATAAAATTAGAAGCTGGCACCATTTTTCAGCCTATGCTACTAAAAATACATTGCATTGATCCTCTCTCCGTACTTTGGCATGCACGGGAGCAGAAAAAGAGTGGGAAGCTATCGAAACTGAGGCATAACACATGTTCTGAAGTTGGACTTCTTCCGTGGCGATCAGCTGTGCAGCTCTTAAGGAGGCCTGGGAAGAAAACAGATTTGGAATAGGAGTTTTGTGTGGCTCAATGTGTAACAGCAGCTCCACAGACATTATTTGTCCTTCAGGAAATCTGCTGACTTTAGTCTGGCGTTTGCGTTCTCTTATTGCTGTGGTAAACTCAGAAAGTTGCAAACAGCATCTATGCTCATAGGGATGAAGAGCCAATTTGCAGGGGCTCTGCTCAATTTTGCGATGCAGGGGAGAAGGCAGAAAAAATTGTTTCTTAATTGAATCCTAATCTTCTATTGCTTTACCTAGCATGCACTTTGTCTAATACAACTACATAGCTCATCTAAAGGCTTGAAAATTGAAACTCCTAGAGAGGATGCCTTTGATGTAATTTCCATAAAAGTTGTTGCTTGCTACGTTTGAAGGGAATAAAGCAACTGTACATGCTATTTAATTGAAACCTTATGGAGTAACATCTAGGACCTGGATCATGACTAAATGATCACTGCAAAAACAGCTGTTCCCCCTCCCACCACTTGTGCCCAATACTGTTTGTTACTAACCCTCTGCCAGACTGTGGCATTCCCCTAGCATAGCAACAGAATTATTTGGCTGAGCACTCTTGTGATTCAGTGCAAAGTCCAAAAGAATGGTTCAAACAATTTTTTTGTGGTCCCTGACTTACTGCTTAAGCAGAAAAAGTTCATTTGCATGGCCTACAGTACCTGTTCTGCTTGAGGGTGCTAACAAGCAGCTGGTGAGGGAGAGAAGTAGGGTACAGAAGTTTTGTTAATAATTATCTGAACACAGTCTATTGATAAATCATTTAATTGTTAGGCAAAAGACTTCTGGATCCATCTATGATAGTGGAAGATGCTTTTACTTTCTGTTTCTCATTGCTACCCTCTTAGCATACAGGTCTGTTGAAAGAGTCCTCATGCAGGCGTGCTTCTGGAGTTTTAAGCAAAATTAGCCAAATTGCACTAGTTGCAACACTTTAAACTTTAGCTGGACTGATGTTATGCCTTGCACAGATAAGGAAAAACTTGCATGAACTCCTCTGCAGACAAACCAGTGAGGGCAATTAAGAGTTATTTCCTGGATGAGCTGAATTCAGAACAGGCTTAAGAGTTGGTGCAAGTTTGCACCAGTGGTGGTATACCAATACAACTCTCTTCATAATATTCTGCTTTTATTTATAGTACTTTATAGTAATTGAAACACATTCCTGATAAACAAAAACTTAAGTTGTAAGTTTAAACTGAGTGTCCATATATTATTTTGTTCCCATATACTCTTTTGTTTTGTGGGGAACAAAATCGGTAAGTACCACTTGATAAGTAATAAGTTAATGGAATTTGGTTTAAGTACTAGGTTTATTTGTTTTTAAATAGGGTTTCTAGTTGGAGTGATGAAATAACAAGGCAAAGGTAGAAAATATTTACTCAACCTTACTGTTATTTTTTTAACTATTTGATAAATTATCAAATACCACAAAAATAGCTGTTGACTGAATTATTTGACTAAGACCAGTTAATTAAACTAACATTTTAAGTAAATGTTATTTATGTAGCCCTGATTCCTGGATCTTTTCTGTTGTCCTTGCTTTGCTTTCTTCATTTTATCTTTTTCTTTCCTACTGGAGAATATAGCATATACCTCTTCATCGTTTTCAGGTCCTTTCTCTTTTCACCTCCTATCTCTTTCCTTTTCTCCCCACTCTTCTTCACCTCCACCCCTGCATCTTCTGTTTCTCCTTTCTTCTGCCACTTCTTGATTCTGTCTGTGTACTGAACTTCTCTTTTCAAATTCATCTTATCAGTGTCTCTCTCTCTGCCTCACATGACCGTCACTCACCCACTCAAAGCAGAGCATCTGTGCACAGACTTGGAAACATTCAGGTACTTAAAACCTAGAGAGCTACTGTATTGGCATGAATATATCCATGAAGCATATATTAGAATAGCCCCCGGTCTGGCCTTGTAACTTGTTTTGCATCAAGTCTGCATGCTCCCTGACAGTGCATCGCCTGCTTGCCAAACTTCTCTCTGTTCAAGCATTGTATGTGAAGCTCCTTGTTACCTGGGACCTGGTCCAATCCTACTGCCTGTGCCAGCCAGCCTGCCTGACAGCTACCTGGCCTGCTGCAGGTGCTCCAGCTGCCTTTGGCCACCAGACTCCATCCCTGGGGCTCTGGAAAGGGAAACACAGTATGTCTTTTCAAACAAAGACTAGCTGTTTTTTCTAAGTATTTCCTGTAAAACTAAACAGTTGTCTCTATATTTTACTTAGGCTACTATGGTAAAAATTATTGGCTTCAGATTAATCAATACAAAACAAGTAGATTTTGCTCAGCATTGATTATCAATACTGTCTACCGAGTTGCTGGAAAAGGGACAGGTGTGAAAAATCTGCCATGTTGTTCAAAGATTTGAGCTTTTTTCCCATTTAATGAGTTTGAGGATTGTGCCACTCTTCCAAAACAAGTTCCTGTTTGAGACTTTCCCTTTTTTCAGTTTTATTTTGTATAGGTCATAAAGGATAACCATAAAGGCTTTTTTCTATAGCTTTCCACTTATAAAAACTATAAGTTGATTTTTCTGCGCAAACAATGCCTTTGATGCAGCATGTGAGCTGTTTTTTATGGCAGTCATATTTTGCCATGCAAGACATAAAATAAAAACCTAAATTACTTTGTGTCATTCAGCTGGTTTCATAAGGCTTCAATTGCAAATTCATGGATAGATGGATCATTTCACTTCTCTGAATAAGTTATGTAATTGGAAAAGTTAATTTCATTTCAGAATTAAAAGCTAATGAATGGCTAGAAGTTTCTATCTATGAAATATATGATTATTATTTAGAACAAGGCAATGCTGGTATGAATTAACAGACAATGTTAACAGACTATAAATAATTTTGTTTAGAAATTAAATGTCACTTTAACTAAAATGTAGAAGCTTGCATTTGGCAAAATGATTTGATGCCATAGCAACAGATGACAATTACAAGCAGCTTTCAGGAGTTGCCCACATTCCTTTTCCCCCGCCCGAGCCTATCCATATCCATGGTGCAAGAGATGAACTCTGACCTTTGTTTTCTAACCTTCCTTGAAGAAACATATCCCTCTTCTTGCAAAGTAAGAAGCTCCAGTTCTAGATCACTTGACCTAAAGTAAATCCACGCAGTGGACATGCTACTTGCTTATGTACTGTTATTGGAAAATCAGTTTTGCCTCAAACTGTATTTCAGATCAGACTGACATAATATGGGAGTATATTTATGGATTATATTTTAATTTGAAATAATTTGCTGTATTTTTTTTTAGATTCAACTGTAGATTGAGGTGGTCAGTGAGTTTTTAACAGTTTAAATGCTGTTTAAAAAAACCCCAATAACACTAAATGTATTAAGCCAAATACAGCTGTCAAAACTGAAATATTCAGGTTGCAAATGAATGCATTCAGACAGCTGGAGAAACCACAGTGTACTCGTGTTTGTACTTTAATTCCAACTTGAGTTGGAACATGAGTTGAGACATAAGTCTAGGAAACAGGATACCCATTTTTGTTTTTAATTTGTAGCCAACTGTTGCTTTATTTGCCCAGTGCTGAGATATTTTTTTTTCTTAATGTGCTTGTAGTCTTATGTATCATGCTTCTTTTGTGGTACTTGTTATTATAGTATCAGAGAAACAAGTATACAAGAAAATTGTAGCAGTACAAATTCTGTTGTACCCTCCATCTGCCCTAACTCTACCAATGGAAATTTGCTTCTGAGTTCTCACCTCTTTATCATAGGTCTCGGGAGCTATTCTGGCAGTTCTAAATTAGGATTTTCATTGTTGCTGCTAATTCTGACGTTGCTGGATTTTGTGTTTGCTGACCTTGGTCCTGTTGAGTGGCTTTAGTTCTAACTCCAAGGAATGTGCTACATCCAACTTCTCTCTAAAAGTATAAGAACAAAAAGCATTTAACGCCTTAATAATTTAAGGACAAGTCTATTGGAACCATAGAATGTGAAATGTGTTGTGTATGTTTTAACTTGTTAATTAAAGAAGCAATAATTGGAGTCTTAAAAGAATCAACTGAAATCTAACGTTACACACTTCTGCTATGTTGTGGTCTTGTAATTTCCAGCACTATTTGCTGAATTCTTCACATACTTTTCCTCTAATCAGTTTGTAATCACCATGTGGTGTAATTAGATTAATATACTTTCATTTATTGCAGCTACCCATTAGAGGAAAATTTTGTACTTCTGCCTTTATATTTGTCCTATATGAATGAATACAGAATTCTGTACTTTCATTAAAGTGGCCTCAACTTACTTAGGTGAAGAGCAACCAATTTAATGATGCATGGAAGCTTTCATTCTCTTTATAAGTTTCTCTAGTCCTTAACTTCTTTTTTCCCCCCTCTTCTTAGATGATGAGTACCAATGGAAGGGGCCCTTCTACTTCATCCAAGGAGCAGATCCTCAGTTTGGACTGATGAAAGCTTGGGCAATTGGAGACATTAACAATGGAGATGATGAATGGGGAGAAGAAATCAAATTAGTAGAGCAAGCGGTGCAGGCCATTAACAAACTAAATCCTAAACCCAAGTTCTTTGTGTTGTGCGGAGACCTTATCCATGGAATGCCAGGTAAGGCAATTAAAAGTGTAGAATGGGGATTGTAACTCCATTTTCTTTATATTTCATATTGGCACAAGGCTAATTTAATTTCCTTGCATAATACTCTTTCATAGGATTTGGTATGCTGCTGTTTTGGTGTTTGGGAAAAAAGTGTGCTTTGTAGATGATTCTTGAGACGTTATTCTGATTTCTTCATCTGACTTCCTGTATCATTCGTTTTAGGGGTGTACTTCTGTTAGTTAGTTGCTTTTTTTTTCAGTGGGCCTGAAGAAATTTTCTTTGAAATAAAAGTCCTAAGAAGACACATTAAAATTCTTTCTTCTAAACAAATTGCTTTGAGAAGACAAATAGGGACTCTTAACCATTGGGGAAAAACAACGCCAAGAAAAGAACAAAAAATAGTTATGGCTTTTTGAGTACCTAAAGTGGGTGAAGCTCAGAGAATTCTCTGGCTTTCTAATGCTTAATAAATTCAACTGCTTCAATATTTAAATTCTTAAAATGATAAAAGTCAGCAAATTCAAGTTTTAGCACTCTGTCCTGTTGCTGTGGGACTCAGATCAGTGTGTTTCTGTGTACAGTCAGAGGAAGAACAACAGACCATCTAGAAAGGTGGGTTGCAAATTTTGACAGTTATAACTTTAAAACAGACTGGTATTTTAAGAAGATAAGTAGTCGTCTTGGAAGTGAATGAAAAAGTGATGTTACCAGTTGACAAATGGTCTCAAAAGCAGATCTAAACACGGTGTCTTACATTTCTTAGCCTTGATAAGAAGCAGAGGTGCAGACAGCCTTAGCTATGCAGCTGACAGCACAACAATCCACCAAGTGAGCTTGCAAATACAGAGTCCTGTGTGCTTTATGCTACGCTCTGCTTTACACTTCACTTGCACCTGAGGTGGTGCTTCCCAGCTCTTGTATGTACAGGAAGGTTTTGAGCATGTTTGAGACCTTTCACTGATTCCTTTAGTGTCCCACAAAGGGGATTTTAAAACCTCAGCTGTCAAATTGACAAGTCAAATTGATTGACATTATTTATAGGCTACAGACTTTCTTTTGACCAGAACACAATTTTAGTTGATAGAGTGGGAAAGTGTAAAAACCAACAGCTTGATAGAATCTACTGTGTAAAACCTCAGTAGCTTGATCATAATGTAAAGTCTGCCATTATGCAGTTCTTCTCTTGGTTTATGTTCTTCCATTAATTTTGGAAGTACAGGTTTGACCCAGAATCATAAAATAATCTCTTCCTAAGAATCATCTGGCCTTCCTATAGCAGAGTTTTAATAAGTATTTCGATTAGGACTTTTAATTTGTGTAAGTGTTCCAAATACGTTACCTTCAGTATCCCTTGTAAGAGGAAGAAAATTCAGGACAAATAATAGGTGTTCTACATCCTATTGAAAAGGATCTTTCACTCACAAATTTAAATAATCCAGGAAGCTAAGTTAGTTTCATTTTACCTGGATATTTCTCAAAGGCTGATAAAACAATGCAGAGTTCTGAGTACTTTTGTCTATATTGACTTTAAACAATGTTATTCTAAGGCTTTTCTGTTGATAGAGAGTAAGTGCCAACTACAGAGAGCCAGCAGTCTTCTGACTTCTACTGGGTACTGAATGGCTAGATATGGTAAATAAGTCTTGTGTGTGGAAGGTTTTATGTTTTTTTCCTAGTAATGGATCTCTGTAGTCATTATTATCCCTTTTACTAGCGTATGTCTCAGACTTCCGTAATATTTTAAATACAAACCTGTCAGGGTTTTGCAAAACGTTATCATATATTCATTTTGCTAACAAACATGTAAAAGAAACTGGACGGATTGTACTGCTGAGATCACTTACATTGTGTAATGTATGTGCTATGCATTGTATAAATATTTGAAGCTGCCTAGTGCAATTTCCAAGAAACTGCAAGAAAGCAGCTCATTCCGTAATATTTTAAATACAAACCTGTCAGGGTTTTGCAAAACGTTATCATATATTCATTTTGCTAACAAACATGTAAAAGAAACTGGACGGATTGTACTGCTGAGATCACTTACATTGTGTAATGTATGTGCTATGCATTGTATAAATATTTGAAGCTGCCTAGTGCAATTTCCAAGAAACTGCAAGAAAGCAGCTCATTACTCGGTGATCTCTTTTCCAGCCTAAGTGATTCTATGATTACCCCACTTGAGCCGCCATATTTTAATCCATCATAATTTCTTCCCTTTTACTAGCGTATGTCTCAGACTTCCGTAATATTTTAAATACAAACCTGTCAGGGTTTTGCAAAACGTTATCATATATTCATTTTGCTAACAAACATGTAAAAGAAACTGGACGGATTGTACTGCTGAGATCACTTACATTGTGTAATGTATGTGCTATGCATTGTATAAATATTTGAAGCTGCCTAGTGCAATTTCCAAGAAACTGCAAGAAAGCAGCTCATTACTCGGTGATCTTAAGGGTCTTTTCCAGCCTAAGTGATTCTATGATTACCTCACTTGAGCCGCCATATTTTAATCCATCTAATAATTTCTTGTTGATTGAAATTATGTTCTTTAATACTTTGTAAGCCTGTGTTATCATGTAGTTATATAAAATAGTTAGAAATGTACTACTAATAGGAATTTTAGAATATTCAACTGGAACAATTACTTATTTCATTACTGTCTTTGTATTTATACAAATGGCTTGCTGCGCCATGAGTTGGTAAACATATAAGTACAATTTAACAATTAAATTGTACATATAAGTACAATTTTACAGTCAGCCATTTGTCTTTCTGTCTAAAGTGAGGAGAGAGAGAAAAGTGAATCGCTCTACGGTGCAGATACCTGTGGATTAGCACTCTGACTAGTTGCCTAGAAGGGCAGGGAGATGTGATACAGCAAGGGAGACAGAAATGGAGAGTCAGAAAAATACTTCACTGAAGATAAATCTACATCTGTGTGTTTAAAAGAATTTGAAACAACGCTTTAGTTTAAACTGTATGAATGTCTGTTTTGGAAGTGAAATACTAGGTTTTTCAAAGGATTTTTTCCTACCTTTTCTTCTTGATTACTTAGGTTCTGGAATAGAAACTCCTTCAAAACACAAAGAGTTAAAGAAACTTAAAGAAAATATATTTTAAAGCAAGACAATGCACATCCTGTTTTAAAAATGTCTTATCAGGATACTTATTGACAATTTATTTGGTTTGGCTTGTTAATAGCTGTTACTGTATGAGACATTGCAAGACATTGGCATTAAGCAGCCAAGATGTTGGCCTTTATAAGAACTTATTTGCTGCATATTCTTTTATCAAAGTAGAAATCCTCTGATGTTAGAAATTAAAACTTTCCACATTCCTTGCAGTGAAAGTTTTTGGAAAACTTGGAAATACTGCAGTCACGTTCTCAAGTTTTCTGCCGCATTCCATGCTCAACTCTAGGGATTGAGGTGACTTCCTTCTTATGGAGGAATGAATTCTTAAATTTCTTCTCTTACATGGGTATGTGTTTGAAGCGCTAGTGTATTTCTGCAGCAGTTATGACTCAGATAAAAAGGAGGAGCCATTATATTCCACTGTCATATGGCACAAGTCTCTCTCCATTAATTCCAGTACTAATACTGTGCTTGAGATTTCACACTTCTTTACATAATCCATTTAAACAATTCTAACTTAAAGTGAAGACACAATGAGATAAAAAGCTGTCAGCAACTGATTGAACTCTTGAAAAAATTTTAGAAAGAGTTCCATTTCAAAATTATAAGAGTAATATTGAAATTTGCCAGCACTTTCATTATTTGTTACAACAAAAATTTGAAATTATAAGTCTTTCGGCAATACTACATTAATGAAAAAGAGCAAACAGAATCTAAGAATCTTTATAGCCAATAGCTTTTCAGATAATTTGAATATAAATGTTTGTAGAATTGAAGACCAGTAGTAATATTTCTTTTCCTGGAGTAATTTAAGTATTTTCACTGTTTTAGCCAAGGATGTTTAGACCTACGTAATGCATGTCTGTAGTAGAATGGTACTGCAGTCATTTCATACTTCTCCACTGAGGAGTCTCTCCAAGAATAATTGCTGTGTCAATTCCCTTATCATCTTAGTTCAATGAAACGAAGGATTAAAAATTCAATTTTTCAGTAGGCAAAAATCAGAAATGACATCAGACAAGACATTGATTTAAGTTTAACAATTATGAATTTGACTTGTACATGTATCTTATTTAATGTCTCAAATTGCCTTTTAAATCACTTCTGTGTATCAGCAATATTGAAACTGAAAACATCAGCATTAATGAAAGTGTATCACAGTTACTATTGCAGCATGGTTATTGAAGAAAGCTATGATCAACTGAAGTTCAGCTATATTTTACGATCCATTGGCCAATGTCTACAAAGGTCTTTGGATTATACTGCTTTATAATCAATGCCTGTCAATAAAAAGGAGCGAGGGGGAACCCACATCTTCCTCTCTTCTCTTCATACGTTTTACCATGGAGTACTAAGTGTAAAGTTTGTGATGACTGTTTTAAAGCATGCACCATAGCAGCTTAGCTGAAGCAATGTTGAAGCCTTTTGCAAAGGAACTCCAAGAAATCTCAGAATTCCAGCAGCTAGAAGTGATGAACAGAATCCTAATCAGCTGGGAAGCAATCAGGCACAGCACTTGGAATCCATTACAGATGTCATTAGAGCAACGAAGTAATCAGTGCCAGTATCTTCGTATTTAGTTGCTGATTAAAAGTAGTTTGTACTCTGAATATTATTTTCAGAAGTTTTTCTTGATTACATAATCAAGAGTAGGATATCTATTCCTGGTAACGCTAATATGGTGGTACATAATCAAGAATTTTAAGCAATACCTTATAGTGCAACTGTGTTACTGAAAATAATGTATAAACTTGATACTTACACCTAGATACACCATGGGTAATGGAAGACTTACTTGTGAAGACATTTGTATGCATTAAGTTAGTGTACCATAACTTAGAATGGCAAAAATGGTAATCTGTAAAATGCAAAATATTGTTGATTGGATAATGTGTTTGTTTCACTGCATTTTTCTAAAACTCTGGAAATTTATTTCTAAAAGTGTGTTTTATCATATCAAGTTGGAACCTTCTGTTTTGTTTTATGACAACTTCCCATATTGTTCCATTAACCAATACCCTTTGAGCCCAACAGTCCAGCCAGTTTTTCACCCATCTAGTTCTCCACTCATCTAGACTGCAACATCCTAACTCCACAACCTTTTGACAATTATAGAGAGGCGCCTCACGGTGACATCAGCCAGCTCTCTCAGTACTCTTGGATGCATCCTGTCAGGTCCCATGGACTTGCTTGGGTTGAAATTTTTCAGGAGATACTTGGCTGAATCCTGTTCCACTACTGATATTTCCTCTGCTCCTTTAACTCTGGGAGAACATTTCAGTGAAGACAGGCAAAAGCAGCACCAAGTACCTGTCACTTGTCACTGCCTCACTCAGCAGTGGGCCTGCATTTTCTTTAGCAATAAAATAATGAACAAAGTAGTAGTAGAAGCTTTTGCTGCCTATCATGCCCCTTGCTGGTTTCAGCCCTCAGTGAGCTTTGGTTTTCCCAACACCAGCCCTGCATGCCCAGGTACTTTTTCAGTATTTTTCCTTTCAAGTCCGTCTTTGCTTCCATCTTCCTTTTATGTCCTTTTTTCCATCGGTACTCAGGCATGAGTTCCCCATTTAGCGAAGTCATTCTCCTGATAGTCTGCTTCTCGCCCCCCCCCAGTATCAGGAAGGACCATTCTTGTGTTAGGAGGAGCTTGTCTTTGGAGACATGTCAACTCTCTCAAACTCTTTTGCCTTTCAGTGCTGCCTCCTACAGGATCCTACATACCAGTTACGTGAATAAGCCAGTCTGCTGTCCTGAGGCCCCAGATCTGCTATCTGCCTTCCTTACTCCCCTCAGGATCTTGAACTCCACTCTGGTGGCTGCTACAAGGCTGCCAGGGATTAACAGATCCCCTAGCACTTCTATATAGGTTTGTGAGTAACAGGGCTAGGAGAGCGGGCCCTGGTTGGCCCGTCTGTGTCAAGAGGTTGTCCTAGACTCCCTGCTGGATTGCTGTCAGCAGATGTCAGGGAGGTTAGTCTCCCATAAGAGCCAGGGTCTATGATCTGGAGACTTTTTCAAGTTGCTTATAGAAGACTTAATCCACTTCTTTTCCCCTGTTGGGTGGTCTGTAGCAAAACCCCACTCTTAGTGGCTGACCTCTCTTCTGATCCTGACTCACAAGCTCAACAAACCTGATGTCTGTTCCATAGAATAGCTCCCCCATACATTGAGGGCTAGCTCCCCTGCCTTCTTTCTTGCCTGTCTTATAGAATCATAGAATAGTTTGGGTTGGAAGGAACATGAAGCATTGTGCTTCCTTCTTCATCCCATACCTCAAGTGTAGATTGATGTCCAGGAAACAGCTTCTGCATTTCAACACCTTTCATTCCAACAGCAGAGAATTCAGCTGTTTGCAGCCAAGGTCATCCTGCTGAAGCCATGGAGAAACACTGACTTGTGAAGCTGAGAATCTAGCAGCTATTTTTATGTGTCTGAATTCCTTTGGAGGAAAGTGTTTAAACTGCATTTTTTAAATTATACTACTGCTGTCAGTAACTTGATAGATATTAGTTCTAGCCAGCAAAGTCCTTTATGTGATGTAGCTTTAGACCAGGTGTTTAGTTATTTTTCATTAATTGCGCTGCTTACAGGGTGAAAGAACAAGTAAGACGGCAAGTCTCCTGCAAACTTTACTTAGCTCTGACTGTAATAAAACGTAGCTGGTTAGAGACTAAATGAAACGAGACTTGTCTAATAATGTGTATAATCAAAAAAACTGATAGAACTTGATTAAGCTTGATCTGTTAACACTGTGATAATGGATCAGTGAGCAAGTAATGTTTGTGCTTGCAGCTTTAGATTCATTTGTGTGATATGTTAATGAGAAGAAATCAGAATCACTAGAATTGAGTATTATGGCACTTGAAGTACACTGTGAATACTTGTACTAATTCCTTTAGTTAAGCGAAGGCATAATCTCTAATATACACATTCCCTACCCAGGTCATTCAGTGCTATATAATCTGACATCTGCCTTTTCAGTCAATTAAGTCCAAGTAGTGAAATTTTTCTTTTTTTTTTCTTCTACCTTTGTTTTATATTATTAAATTGTTTAATTAAAGGCTTTCAGACTGTGATAAATAACACATTTCTGAAACCTTTACTTCTGGTGAAGGAACCTTTAGCTCTGTTAAGGTGAGTGGAAATGGCACCTAACAGGTCAGAGCTGTGAGTGTCGTGCTCCACTTCAGAATTCCTTTGTTTTGTTAAGAGGTGGGGAGGAGGAGGATGCCCATATCACTTGCATCTGCTATTTCAAAGGTCTTTTCTCTGAAGGATCCACCTTTTTTTTTTAATATCCATTTGCAAAGAACAAATCAATGTAGACAGCTGTGTAAGTGATGACAGGAGACTAAGCCATTGTATTTGAAATAAACTGAATTCCCATACAAGAATTCTGTTGTCTGCTCTTCTGACATGCCTAGTGAATTAATTATGATGGTGGTACTTCCTTTTTAATTAATATGCCTATACTTTCATTTCTCTCATTAGCTTCAGAAGCAATTGTCCATCTTGCTTTCTAGTTTGATCACAACAAGATAAGCAGTTGTGCCTATTCATGCTTTCTTATTCATTTCCAGGGTCTGGTGTTGTGGGGCTTTTTTGCATTATTGCTTTTTATTTATTTTATAGCTGATAAAAATGTTTAAGTGGTCTTACTCATTTCAGACACTTTTAGTAATTTTTTTTAAAACTTACCTTTCTTAGGTCTCTTGAATTACTTGTGCTGCATTCCCCTTCCTCTAAGGCAGAGGCTGTGGGGAGGGAGGGAAGCTGCAAGGAGGTGTTTGCTGGAGTTAGAGCTGCTTTATGCCATTTTGGACCTCAGCAGTGGCAAATTGGTACACCTGGTTCCAGGGGGTTGTTGCACAGAAAAGAACAAACTTCATTTAATGCGTTATATCTAACTGATATACGCTGTTCTTACAGTGGCTTTTCCTTCTGTCCCAGAATATTGGGAATACTTGCAGTCTTTCCAAGATACTCAGTATTATTTCAAGTGGTTGCAATGCTGTAGTAAAGGGAGGACAGTAAACAGTAAACCTGTGAGGGAAGACAGTAGCTTTGTAGAATGTATATGATTGCAGTATGATGTTTGTATCCAGGCTAAAGACAAGGTCTCATTAACTTCTTGTATTCTATTATTAAAAACGTTTTCTTAACATTAGACAGGTTTGCCATATCCATTTAATAGTTGTCTGCCTAGTAGAATAAGCATTGTCCTTGTTTTCATGTGCCAAGATTTGTATTTTTGCATGTGTTCTTCCATTCACATATATGCAGAAATGTGGAAAAACTCTACCCCCCCCCCCCCCCCCGGACACAAACTAGTTACACCTTAATGAACAGAAGGTGGTTGGAGAGAATTAAACTGAAGCTGTTGAGTTTAAACAAAGCTGTCCTAGTCTGCATGGTACAGCAGAAGAAAACATTAGGGGATTGTTACCAACTATGACATTGCATGGAAATGTGTGCAGGGGGATGTTATAAACTAGTAGTATCAAAAAAATTTAACTGTGTTCTTCAACAAAACAAATTGTACAATGTTTAAAATTATTTCTCTACAGAGGCTATTACTGGGTAGACCCAGCTTCTCAACTTAATTTTGTCCAACTTTTTGGATAGTTGGATAGTTTTTGTTTAACATTCCAATGTCAGCCAAAGCCTGGATGGTTGTCTGTGGTAGGGTAACAACATGGAGTTGGTCAGAATATTGGTACCTTAAAGCATGATAAAATGTACATGCTTTTATAAATGTGTCTTTTGTAAATGGAACAAGTCAAAACATCTGATTGTTTCCATCAGCTTTACAGAGCTGCAGTCATATTTTATCATGTTTTCTTACTGCTCCTTGGTGTGCTTGCTGCTCTCTCTGTCGGGCCCTGGTTGGATTGTAAGATCTTCCAGGATTGTGTCTGTTACATATTTTCATGTTTTTACTGTGCTGTCTAATGTATGTTTTGGGCTGTGAGCACAACAAAAAGTGCCAGAACTTCCAGACAGAAAGCAGGGGCACACCTATGGAGCTGGACGGGCTTAGGCTGCAGCTAAAGGAGATTGTTAGAATCTGAATGTCTAAATCGCAGTTGAGGCAGCTACATTATTTTTTTTTTTACCATAGCTGTATGTAAAATTTAAATGTGCTAAAAAGAATAGCAGTGTAGCAACAACTGCTGTTTAATCCAACAGAGATCCACATGCTGACGCAACATAGAAGATACATAGTCTTGCATTTGTAATATAACTTTAGGGACTCAACAGGAGGGAACAACTGTCTGCTGATGTTGATGGAGAAAGTGAATTGTGACGTGCACCCATCTTCTGCAGAGAGATGGTACCTATAAGTACAGTTTTCCATAGTCTGTTCTATAGGTGCATTATAGCCAGTTACAGGTGTAAATTGGCCGGTATCAATTTAAAATCCATGGCAAACCCCTAATTCTTTAGAAATACCATTTCATTCTTTCCTGTTGCTCAAGACCTCCCAAATTTTTAAAGAGGATCTTAATTATCCTGGCAATTATAGAATGGTCACATATAGGTGTGAATGCCATTGTTGCCCAGGAGCACAGTCAGAAGAGTGTTGCCATTGCTACCTGTAGGCCACTGGCTAATGTGCTGTGGGCTGACTTTGCAATGCCGCAGTCCTGGCCTATTGGGCTTGTTGTCAGCTTGTTACGGGAACTTGCAGTGCGAACTGGAGCTTGGGGCCAGGCGTGTGTTGTTACTGTGAACAGTTTAAACATGGGTTGACAGGAAAGGCCTTGACAATAGAGAGACAAGCTAAAAACAGAGGTCCCCAAACTATAAGCAGCTCATTTATGGTCTGTTACTGGTCATTGAGGCAGTGCAGCCTTGAGAGCTGGAAAAAGACTGCTTTAAGTATCAGGGGTGGGGGGAAGCAGCCAAGTAGCAGGGCAGGGCACCTGCTGCAGCTGGGGAAAGCAGTGCCCTTGAGCACCATGCCATGTGTAGTGGTGAAAAGGTATGGACTACCTAGAAAGTCTGGTATCCTGTAAAAAGACAAGGTCATGAACTTGGGAGGGTATTGTCACTGTCACAGAATCACTATGAGATTGCTGGAGGTGCAAGTGCACTGCCTGCTTCAGTGTCCCTCCCCATTTCTCTCTCCCTTTGCCTGCTCCCCCTCTCTGCTTCAAGTGTCCTGGGCCCCTGCCTGCCCGGCTGAGATGTGTGGCTGTCCTGCTCTCTGCCTGCTGCTTCCAGGGACCCCGACTCTTCTGGGACCTTCTCACCTGCCAGCCAACTCCCCATGACTGCATACAGTGCTCTCTGTATGCATCTCTGGTGCATGTTTTTCCCCCCACAAATTCTGCACGTTTCGCTAACACTCTAACTCCTCCATAAAGCCTCAATAAAGCACATCAGCTCAATTCGACTAGTTACAATTTTGGGCACCACTACGTGCTTTATATGACAAGCAAAACTGCTGTCTATGTGTCTCCTCAAAATTATGTACCCTATCCTGTCTTCCATGCAAAGTTTTTTCATATATTAATACAGGTGATAATATGCACCAAGATTTTTAAAAGCAGGTGCCAAATACTGGGATTCTGAGTTCATATTTAGGCAGCAATTAAGGGACTTGATTTTTAAATCAGCACTTCTCCGTTTGACTTCTGCTTGACGATTTGATGATAAGGATATAAGATGAGCTGGGCATACTGGCTTTTATACAATCAGTACCTCTTATAAGCTCTGACACATACACTGTAGAGAGTGAAGTTATTTATGTTCAGAATGGACAGCTTCAGAGCTGAGGAACATCAGAGCTGATGGTTCTGGTGTCCAGACAGCAGTATGGCTTCATTTCTGTTTATAATCACACTAACATTTGAAGGCATCCTCTCTCCTGAGAGAATTACTAACTGGATTATCTTGAGCCTCTTTCCTGTGCCCAAATTTGATGTGCGACTGCTGCAGTCCAGAATATTTCTGTCTCTTGTTTCTGTTAAATATTGAATGCATTAATATGACTTCCTCCAAAAGTGTGGTTTTATAGATACTAAATCTTAAAGCATAGACTGCAGCATATAATTACAAACACCTGCCTTACAGGGCAACTCTAAGAAAACTCTTTAATTTGTTCAGTTTTCTAAATCAAGGGGAAAGCACATACCATAGCAGATGTTCCTAGTCAAAGCGTTATTGTTTAAAACCTATTGTGAATGTTCTAAATTGTCTTACTTAAAAAAGAGTCTTGGGCTTGACCAGGAAAGGTCAGTGAATACTTGGTTTCAGTAAGAGCTGAAGTTGGTACCTCCCAGGAAATCCTACCTGTCTTCTGGTTTTGGATCCACTAGAAAGGAACATTGAGAGAATAGAGTTTCACAACTCTTATTGTATTTGATAAAGGCCACAGTCATTTGCATGTGTGTGTTCTTTCTTCTTGGGAACTATTTCACAGACATTTAATGTACAAACTTGTAAATTTGCAATTGTTTTGCAGTTGATTCAGCCTCATGTCTTTTCTAGGAGGCAGACTGCTGTACTTGTACTTTATTACATCAGGTATGAACTAGCTTATTCATATTTCAATAACTGAGTTGTTGGGAGATTTGGAGATTTGCTGCTGGTGGGTTTTGCACACAAGATGTGATATGAATGTAATGCTGAAATCTGCATGCAAATGCACAAGCTGCCATTTATACATTTGTGAACTGAATAAATTACAGAGAAATGTCAGGTGCCATACAAGTTCTTAATGTTATATACAGCAAATTAGTAAGACATTCTACACAGGAAAAAAATGCCTGATAATGCTTAATAATTTTCTCAAAAAGTGATTTTACCACAGTAAATCTGGCTGTGAACTGCTTTTATTACTGCTTTTAAACTACTGTTAAATAACCCATTTTGCTAAAACAAAGGAACATCAATTTTAAAAAAAAACTTGCCAGATAAAATTAAGCTGCTCTGCTAGTCCTTAAGGGAAGCATGTATATAAGGAGATATTTTGTAACATTTTAACTAAAAATATAATAGTTCTTTAAAAAATTCCCTTTCTCATCTAGAAGGCAAGAGCATGAATGCAAATGCTGATGTTTGGTTTGTCTGTATAACAAGCATTATAAGCAGGTTAAAAAATGGTGTATTAAAATACGGTTCCAGCTTTAAAAATGACTGTAAGCATGTCACCTTTACTATATTTGCTCTTTTTTGCCATTTGAACTGGCTGCTTGGTTTACTAACAAAAGCAAGTTTGTGTAGTTTTTTTAACTCCCATCAGCCTGGCACAGCTGGGGAGGAGGCAGCTGTTTTCTACTTGTTACATGCGGTTTCAGCAAAATCCCAATTCCTGAATCTTTGTCAGTGGAGATTTATAATAGAGCACGAAGTAGAAAAGGCACAGATTGACTTTTTAAGTGTGAGGTAGAAGCAGTGGCTTTGAAATGTTCATACTGAATTAGGCTATAGGTAAAAATTTTATTTGTTGAATACAAGATAATTTTTTTATAAGTATGTCACTGACTGATCAATGGGGCTTTTTTTGTACTGTCACCTGAAATAACATGAGCAGTGTTTAGGTTTGACCTAATTTCCTGACAATAAGGTAGCTTAATCTAAATAAACTCACTGCATCCTTTTCTTTTGCTGTTGCAACCTATCAAAAACTTTGACATGCTTGCTAGGATGGAGCCTAGATTATTGCTATTTTCTTCTCCAAACTCTTATGCTAATGCTAATTAATAATGTCTGAGAATTTGGGTAAGTAGCACATTATTTGTCAAACATCTAATAATACCTATTTCAAGAAATGTCACTATGGTTGCATAAATAAACATTTTATAGTAATTGTCTGATTCTAGTAAAACCTAATGGAGCATTCAAAGCCTCCAAACTGCTTAGTGTGAAATTTAATTTGCTCTGATCAGCCCAAGAGTAGGAAGCATGAGAGATTCCCCATGCATGTTCGACAATACATTGCAGTCTCATGTTGCAAAGAAGACACTAGGCCATCAGAAGCAAATATTTAATCTTTAGCAAGTATATATTTATTTGTATTTTAGACCGTAATCTCTAGTCCAGCCCACAGTTGAACTACGGAATCCTGTTGACAGTAACTCTTTATATATGGAAATCTTTGAGATGAAAATCTAGTACAGGCAATAGATTTTATATACATATAAAAATAAATATATATGGAAGCATAGTTAGATTTTTCTCCATGTTCTAGTAAAAGCTTAATCTCTCAAAGTCCCAGTTATAATTTATTTTCTTGCTTCTTTCTTAGCTCAGAAAGTTTTAGTTTAGCTTATCATATTCTCAGCTTTAGCAATTCAACTTCTATCTATGAACATTTGAAAACGTGTATGTGGAGCAGACATCCACAGTGAGTTAGTTATTTGGCACATTGTACAGCAAATATATCTGGGTGTTAGAATCTTTGTTGCCTCCTTTGTTTTTTTGGAATTGGATTTGCTATTTGTAAAGAGTAACTTGCACAAAGTCAGTGCTTTGGATTATGCAGGTATGGTCAGATGAGGTGATTAGAACTGTCTGTCTAGTTTAGAAGTGTTTGCTTTTTAAAAGGCACATTTCCAGGCTTTTCCATCCCTCTGAATTGTAAATTATTTTCTTCTTCTTCCGTGGAAATCAGTGGCAGAAGATCTAGCCCACATAATTTTGACTCAATTAATCAAGCTGAACCAAGTCTTTTCCAAAGTGCCAACTCTTACATAGTCAACGGAGGGTAACATGGTTTTAATGGGTAGGAGTTGGGCTAGAGCATCCGGTTCCTGCCTGTGGCTCTGAGCAAGCTGTGTTACCGCTCTGACCCTGGCGCATCGTCTGTATTGTAAGCTCTTCTCTGAACACCCTGTAGCCAACATACGCATGGAGTGAACACACAAACTGGCAGAAGATGATTTGGGCTAAGAGAGCAGATTCTAAGGAATAAGTAGTTTGTCTGAACCGTTGACTCTGGCTGATATTAACTGCCTTTTCATTCTGCACTTGTTCTGATGGCAAAGATATCTTTGTAAGGGTAGACAATGCCTTAGACATCAGGCAAAGTACATGTCTTTTTAAGTAATTGTACCCACTTATTGCAAGCGTTTCTCAGTTTAACAGTGAGGACAATTTCATCGGACTTAAGGGATGTTGTGGTTTAACCCGGCAGGCAGCTAAACACCACACAGCCGTTTGCTCACTCCACCCCTCCAGTGGGATGGGGGAGAGAATCGGGGGAAAAAAAAGTAAAATTTGTGGGTTGAGATAAAGGCAGTTTAACAGGACAGAAAAGGAATATTATAATAATAATAAAATAATGCCCAGCCAGTCCCCGAGCAGCAGCCCCGCCCCCGGCCAGCTTTCCCCAGTTTATGTACTGAGCATGACGTCCCATGGTATGGAATGTCCCTTTGGTCAGTTTGGGTCAGCTGTCCTGGCTGTGCCCCCTCCCAGCTTCTTGTGCACCTGCAGCCTTCTTGGTTGGTAGAGCATGGGAAGCTGAAAAGTCCTTGACTAGTGTAAGCACTGCTCAGCAACAACTAAAACATCGGTGTGTTATCAACATTATTCTCACCCTAAATCCAAAACACAGCACTGTACCAGCTGCTAGGAAGGAAATTAACTCTATCCCAGCCAAAACCAGGACAGGGACTAGTGTTTCAAAGAGTTACTAGTTGTGCTGTAACTACTTAATATGAAACTGTAAATATGATGAAGGCCTCAAAAAGCTGTAAAATTCTCACAGGTAGTCATTTGAAGAAAGTATGAAAGATTAAAATCTTGCTCTGTCTCTTAAAAACATCAGTTATTGGAAACAAGACTTTCGTACCTTCAGCTCATTTTTAAGTTTGTTGTTGTAACTCCTGTAACATTGTGGTATTTTTTCCTGCTTGTGATGATTTCATCAGAAGAACAGACCCAAAGGCAGTGATGGCTTATGCTTGATGTGACAGCTCTGCATAGCTAGGAGATAAGTAAGGATAAGAGCAGAGTTGTGCTTAAGTGAAGCATAATACTTATTTTCACAGCAGAAGGTGGAACAGTAAATGCCACGAATTAGGTTGTTAAGTGGGCACCTGTGTGGCTGGCACTCAGAAAAATGTCGGCATTTGCATTCATTATAGTTAATGTTGTGCACCGAAACTCTAGGAGCAGTTGATCCCCTAATACGCTTTCTCATTCACTTTTGGGGTTTTGTAATTGCTTTAGTGTAATAATTGTTAATTATTAGCTAAAACTGGAGTTAAATTTTCTTCTTGCTTCAATGCCCAAAGTTAAAATTTGTGTTTTCGTGCAGGGGAATTCTTTAGTGTGATCACTTTTTGTGGCTCAGAACAGATTATTACTTGTTTCCAATGTACTGAAAAAACCAGTCGCTTACAGCTGTAGACAAATGAGTATTTCAGATCCTGCTTTTCAGTGGAACTAATGAGATGAGGTTCTCCGTAAGTTAGACTGAGTAGTCAGTTTGTCCAGTAGTGAATATAGTCATATTTACATTATTTTTAACTGTGCAATATTTTTTTTTTGCACATCATAAAATTGTTTTCGGGCTCTTTGAATATTAGAAATATCTATGTCTAAAGAAGAGAGGAGACATTTTAGCTATTACAGCACAGACTAAGCCAGAAAAACGTATTTCAGAACATGACCATACTGGGTTTATTAAAATTTATCAGCTTATTCTTGCATGTAATAATTTGGAACGATGCAGTGTATTGCAGGACTTCATTATGGCAGATGCTAGAAGGGAAACTTTAAAACAAGAAACAGTGAAGAGTACAGACTAACAAGAGCACCAGTAAGACTGAACTGGATGGCCTGATAGATCTTTTCTTTCTATGACAGTGCCCTGTTGTCACATTTTTGTAGCATCCTAGAAAAAATGAATGCGGAGAGCAAGGTGTTTTTTTCTAACTGTTCATGGACAATGAGAGAATCATTGCTTTTATGGGATGGTGACAAATAAACAAATGAGAAGAGGGCAAGAGCTTGGCCGTGACCGTAAAGAGGAGTCGCCCATATTGGTGAGATGGGGAAGGTTAGGAAAGAAGGCAGCACGGCGAGGAATGGTGTCAGAGCTTTGGTGTGGGAAAGCTCCTCTGCATCAGAGCTCTGAAGGGATGCTGGGTTGTGTTTGCAAGGATCAGAGAAAACTGTATCAGTGTTTGAGATGTGACAAGATTAGCGCTCAGTTAAACTTTTATTTATGGTAGCGCATAAAAATTAGATGCGGTAAAGATGTAATTGCAGAAGGAGCCTGTAAGATACAATCTGATCTTGATGACACCATTGGTTTTGGGACTGTGCTGTCTTCCAAGTGACAGGTGCTGCAATGGGGCTGTCACTGGGTAGGGGGTCAGGTGAGAGACGCTGAGAGGGATGACGTAGAATCTTAGTTGTAGCCCTGTTAAGCTGGAGCCAAGATCCAGGTATCCAAAACAACAGCAGAGATGAAAGGCAACCCTATTTTGAACAGGAGGAGACTGCTTTCCCACAGGGGCATAGAGGTAGCAGTTAAATTTGTTTCAGTGGAGATACTTAGAAAAGGAGCATGCTGTGACTATAGCCTTGGACTCCCCTCTTCTCTTGTCTAGAAAGTTAGGGAATACTAGGGAAAGTCCTCTAAATGGCATGCAAAAGGAGTAGAGCAGCTGCAGACAGTCAAGAAAACAAAAAAAAAGGACAAACATCTCAAGAACAGGAAAGTGCCCAAAATAATTAGACTCTTTGATTAAAGCAATTGTGATGCACTGTAAGGCCCAGGAAAACACACAAATCTGTCTTTTGTTTGTTTATAACAATCTCATGATTGCTTCCAGTAAGAATTACTTGTCTTTTGATGTCAGAGTAATTCTTCTGATATCATAATAAATTACAGAAGGAATGGGCCCAATGTTTTTATAAATTCCATTTTCATTGGTGGCGTTTCAACATTTATCTTGCCTTTATCAGATTTAGTTACTATTTCCATTTGATATTTTGTATAGTATCTTAATCTACAATTTAGCTCTTCCCTGTTCTTTGATAATCAGTCTCTTGGGTTAAAAGTTAGGCAGATTGCAGTTGTCATATCAGGGTTTTCAAGAGTGTTGCTCACATAAAAGCTCATAGTTAAACAATTCTTCTTTTTCAAACTGAAAATTTGTGCTTTCCTTTAAAAATGATGTGTTTGCAACTCCTCTAAGTTTGGGACACTTTTAAGATACATTGAAATACTGAGACCAAGTAATTTAGAAATGCAGGAAATGATTGTGCTACATTTTTACATGTTGTTAGATTGGCTGAAGACATCTTGGGTAGCTTCATCCTAAAAGTGCCTGTGCTGGTCCTCAGCCTAAGCCGAGCAAGGATGTTGCAGTGACAGAGACCATTGTAACTTAGTGCAAAGCATCAGTGGGGGTGTAAATACGTATTCTTGCTCAGTTAGGGCCCCCCTTGCCAAACTTTTAAAGTCAGATGTTAGGTCCACATTTTTTTCATGTCTATAGCCTTTCCTGTAGCAAACCATGACATAGTTCTGTCTGTGTCAAGATTTGCAGGACAGGTAAACAAGAGGTACTGTTCTGGCTCCTGAGAAAACCCATCCCTGAAAGGAGGTTTAGAAACAGCAGCAACATCAGTATCACGGGCTGAGTCAGCTTGTGCCAGCCAGATCCCTGAAAGTGACTTCTCAGATCTACTCAGGGTAGAAAGTTTTCTGAAATGCACAGTCATCACGTAATATTGAGTAACTGACCTCTGACGGTCTTTTTCTCTGTGAATTTATGACCAACAGCTTTGATAGTTAAAAGAAGTCAGATTACCTCACTAGAACTTCCATCTCTTGGAAAATGACATGAATTGGAGCTCCAGGCCAATACCCCTGCCATTCCCACCACACCCGTGTCCCCTCACAGGGGCTGGCAAGCTTCTCCTACCTTGGGGGAGGCAGTACTTGGAGTTCTTCTCCTAACACCAACACAGAAACACCTGGGAGTACCACCTAATCATACCATTACAACCTCTGCCTTTCCCTCTCCTAATTCATATCAGTAGAAAAATGGGTGCTATCATTAATTGATTGCTAATTTTTCATTTGGAATACTTTTGGGGAAAAAGTCACAATGTTGGTGGTGGTTACTTGTAAGTGAAGAGTTGCCTCAGATGCAAAAATTGCAATCAGTGTGCATTGCAGAGATACGGTTTGGAGGTAAACAGTGCTTCAAGTTGGTTTTATAGCTAGTGCATTAAAAAAACCAAACCTAACACTTTGTTATAGAGGTGCTCTATTCTGTGGAATACCAAAGTAAACTGTAACTGTGGATTAGTAGCTAAAGGATTATTTCTTTGGCAGAATAATCTGTGAATTCTACTTCTGCTGACTTCAGCAAAAATGCTTTAAAAGTACTTTCTTTCTTGAAATCTGCTCTTTCAGTGAGTGAAGGCAGGTTGTCTGGACTCCTTTAACCAATGCAGGAAAGAATATTGGAAGTGTTTAGGCAATAGCGATATAACATGCAACAGGTCATTTATCTCAGGGCAAGACTGTATTTACAGAACCTAACATAACATAAAGACATGATATTGTAGCCAGTGACTTAAAAATGTCACTGCACATGATGCCAGGATAAACAGAACAGAAATAAATTTCAGTTACATCTACCCTGACACTTCCCAAATTATTTTTTTACATTGCCTCTTGGCATTATATTCTTTTCCTATTCACCTACAACAAACCTCTATCTAAGCTAAAGAAATACATGTAATCAAATAAAACTGTTCTTCATAATAATTGGAATAATTAAATATTATAGCTAGCTCTGTGCCTGGTAGAGGTTAAAGGGGATCTTTTTTATGCTATGGCAGTGACCACTGTAGTTTTCTAGTGGCTTCCTTCTTTTCTTTATCTCCTCTTCTTTATCTTCTTCATCTCTTACTTGCCTTGGTTGTAAATTTAGAGGGAGGTGCCTTCAGGGGGGCACTGCATAGTGGTGTGGCCCATTGTAGCACAAATAGTGTGTGCTACCATAGTACAACTCACGGTTAGTGTGTACATCCTAGCCCGTCCTCTCCAGTGCTACACCCAAAGAGTACAGGGATATTACTCCGCCTTTTCCCACCTTTATGTCCCTGGGTTTCTCTTCTTTTGAAGTTGTTTCAACCTTCCACCAAGAAAAGGTCAAGCCAAGATACAATTGTCCTAAAATAATCTTCATTTAGTATGATTTCCTAGACTCTTTGGGCAAAGACGTTGTTTTCCATTTTGAGCAATCTGTTTTCTGCAATAAAACACTGAATATGTCTCTCTGTTGCTATAGAAATAATATTGCATTAAATGAGGGAACCAGTGCCCTGCTGTCGACAAATCTAATCTAAGTGTTAGTCTCTAGAGCTTGAATTTCACCACTGGGAAGAGGTATACATAATTCTACCAATTATTTCTGTAACTTATGCATAAATGTCTTTATACTCTGAAACTGTTAGCTAAATTTCCCAAAGTGATAGCATGGAGATTAACATGGTGTAATGTGTTTACATATATCTTAAAAGAGCCTTCCCCCTCGCCTTTTCCCCGCCCCCCTCCCCCATACATTTTCATATTTATAGCTTGAAATTTCCACCTCTTTGCACAGGAAGGTGGGGAGTGGCAGGAAAAGCAGCTTTCTCAGCCAGGTTCCCTACCCCATGGACGACAAAGTGTGCCAGGTTCATTTAAATTTTTGGCTTTATTTTTTCAAGTCCAGCTCCTCCAAGTAACATGAGATGTCATTTGCCCTGGTTTTTTCTAGGATTGATAAGGATATTTTCCATGACTGGAAGGACGGCCTAAACTGACGAAGGTCCTGGCTCATTAATATACCCCACAAACTGATCTGCTGTCCACTACCTTCTAGACTACACTGGGTATCATATGCCCGGTAACTCAAAGCTTTTGTTACAGTACCTTTCTACCCTGTACAGTAGTTAAACACAAGAGAGTTGTGGATTTTGACTTTATGCACCACATATCAAATCTCTCATCTGTCTTTACATTTAGACATAATTTAGACATAATATGAATATGGGGTTTCCCCAGTATTTTTCTAGAGCTCTAGAATTCTAGTAACAGCAATAAGGTGGTACTTAAGCCTGTACCTATAGGACTTGGAAAAGGAATTGAAATCTTTGCTAATAATAGTTACTAAGGGTCAGTGTTTGTCAACACATTGATCATAAGTATTTTGAAGAAACACAGAGGAAAAAAATCTTTTGTCTCGTAGTTACATTACAGGAGCCCCTCTAATAAATTTCAGTGTATAATATACATGTGTAGTTACAAAAACAGAACACAATTTAAAAATACATTATGATTGATTTGCATATACCTGTATGCAAATGTATGTTATATAGCTGATTTCAGAGTTCTTGTAAAAATCCTGTTACAACTTCTTTGTTAAAAAATGCAGTTGTTTGTGAAATGGGCCCATGTTAGATACATGTTATGTATTGCAGGACAAAATACAATTTATAAATGTTCAATTTAATTCATGAGTAATAACGTATTGATGGCCTCTGATTAAAGATTACTCTTTAGAAAACTTTAAAAAAACCTGTCATCATCATCATAAAATAACTGCTTTTTTAAAAAAATCCTTTCTCAAATTTTTTCAGTGATGGTAAATTAATCTAGCAACTAGATAAACCTTCCTAGACAAGGACCAATTTCTGACAACCAGAAGAGTAACTGTCTCGGTACGCATATTAATATAAAACCAGAGATGTGGGAAAAACTAGCGAAGTACACAATTACCTTTCTTTGAAATTAATGCCATGCTCATTATTAAAACAGACTCATCATATAAACAAGTCGCCACAAGACACTAATTATATTTTTGCTGTTAAAGTAGTTCTTGTAATGAAAAAAAACCCCTTAATTCCTTTGCACAACCATAAAATATAAACGAGAAGTTGACCTGGTTTTTACCCTTGTGTAAAGCTGTTACACCATCCACGGTTGCTGCATTTTTTCACCAGATCATCAGTCTATAGATGAGAAGAATCAGCCTGCTAAAGCTTTTGGTGCAAAACACTGACTGTTACATCACCTACTGCTAATGCTATCTGTTGGTTCCGATCCAGAGCCTTGCTTAAGGCAAGTTATTGGAAATGGCTAAGTACTTGATAAGGGAGAGAAAGAAGTGGGAGGAAAGGGTTGAGTGGACACACAATATTAGAGTGAAGATGTATTCTAGATCCCTGTATATTATCATGATCACATCTAATACAGAATATTTTCTTACTATGCATATTTCCATAAACAAAAGCTAACAATGAGGGTAGGAAAAGAGAGCATAAACACTAAAATGTGTTTGTTTTTTTCTATAGGAACTCAATGGAGAAAGGACCAAGAGCAAGATTTAAAGAATGTTCTGAAGAACACTGACCAGGACATCCCATTGGTATTCGTCAGTGGAAATCATGATATTGGCAATACTCCAACAAGAGAAACAATAGATAATTATTGCAAGAACTGGGGAGATGACTACTTCAGCTTTTGGGTTGGAGGTGTTTTCTTTCTTGTGCTGAATTCTCAGTTATACTTCGATTCTTCCAAATGCCCTGAGTTAAAGCAAGTCCAGGATGTGTGGCTCAATGAGCAACTGGCTGTTGCTGAAAAACATAAATGCAAGCATATAATAGTATTTCAGCACATCCCTCTGTTTCTGAGAAAACCTGATGAAGACCACGATTATTTCAACTTGGAAAAATCAGTTCGTCGAGAGATAATGGAGAAGTTTCATAAAGCAGGTATTTTCTCAGATTTTCCTGTTTCAAATTGTTAATGGCTATGCTGCCAGACAAAATACATTTAGCTGAAATGGTACTGTTTTCAAGGAATTTTAGATATTGCTTATAAGCCTCATTGTTCCCCATAGGCCAAAATTATTAACTGAATCTGATCACCTGTAAAAAGTACCAAATAAAATTTAAAACTTTGAGTGAAAAGTAAAAAACTAGAAGTGAAAAACTCTTTAAAATTAATTCATGAGGATTCCATTTTGCAAGTACTGATAGATGTAAGACAACCTGAGTTTTTCCTGCCTAAGGAGTGGAAGACAGGTGTTGCCATAGGAGAAAAATACAGAATTTGTGTTTTACATAAAACATGGAAACAGAATTCAGAATTACCTTGGAGGTTGTTTTCTCCCACACTGAGCCAATTTTAAACCAAGAGTGTAATGTACTCCAGATTTATTTAGTGTTAAAAACAGTCTTGCTCTGCTAAGATCCTCCTTTGCATATACATTACTAATAGGGGCCATTTCTGGGATGAAGGGCAGGTGGAACATGCGCTAAACAAGTATATTGTACCAAATCCCTTAGCTTTGTTTGATGACACTTGAATGCCACGGAGACAGACACAGTACGCAGCTACTCCTCCATGCTGTTCTCATTGTTTCCTGTTAATTGCCTTCATGTTCCTGGGGTGTGCTTGTCCCTCAAAATTTCCTGCCAGCCTGCCATCGCTGCACCGGAGTGTCATTTTCTCTGTATCTATAAGAGAGCAGGCTATCTGGATTACTGAACAATGCAAATTGTTTATGATATTGTTCCTAATCTACCATATAATTGTTAAGCCTGGACTCATCTAAAACCAGCCTAATTTCCAAGCTCTGAATCTCCTACTGTTTCCAATCAGTGGGGCCAAAATTCACAGCTATCTGAGCGCTCTCCAGGGGACTGACATATTTGCAGATTCAAGATTTACATGTGTTGTTTTTCCCATAAGGAGACATGCTGAGAATACCTCATAATCTCTCTTTTAATTTTTGTGCTAGTGTTAATATAGTGGGAAGTATTGCTATTGGAAAGTGGGGCAGCTAAATGACTGCCATACTGTCGGCTAAAAACACATCCTACTTCACTGGAGAGCTTGTTAGCAGAAGGACATTGCCATACAGGTGTATCCCAGTAAATAAGCATTAATGTGGAAACCAAAGCAGTTCTGTTCTAGCGTTTTCTGTCATCCAGATGGTTTACTAACATTTGGCATTTGGGGCAACACTGGGAATAGAATTAATCAAGAGCTAAAAGAAATTATGAAAAATGTTATCATGGTGACATTTATCATTGTTACGTTATCGTGTTTCTTAGAGGGTTATTTCAGACTGATTCTCTTCATGTGTATCCAGAGGCTTAACCAAAACTTGGGAAGGCTTCAAATGATGGGGGAAAGGAAGAGAGAATGGGAAGCCAGCAATACAAGACAACTCTGTGGAAGACATTCCCAAACTCCTTTCTGTGCCAACATCTCATTTGTACCTTCCCTCCATCATTTCCCGTTGTGTCCCTTGTTCCCATCCCTAAAAATCCTCCCAAAATGACATGTTGTTTGGTTCCTTCATGAATATGTTAAAACATTTGCTTGCTGTTTTATACAGTAAGTAAATGAGTCAATAGGTAATATTCACAATCCAATAATCAAACATTTTGCTAATTAAATCAATACAGAGAGCAAGCAGTTCAGTGTAACTCAGACTGCTGAGAAAAATTAGCTGAATCAAAAGTTGGCTCAGAGTTTCCTTAGTAACGGGTGCGTTCTGTTTCCATTTTATTATTCAATTGAAGAACAGTCTTTGTAAGGCCACAAAATGTTAGCAGTGGATTGCAAACAGGCCGTTGTCATGGTAGGATAGATGCACAGATACATAATGACTCCACTTATTTTCTGACTCTCTGCTTCGTCAAAGAATAATCGATTTCAGCATATCATTAGACATGAAATTGGTTTTCCCCCAGTTCACTTCATACATTCTTGGAGGATTACAGCACAGAATATTGCTAATGAAATCCCAATTTACTTTGCATTTGTTTTGTTTTTTTACATTATGACTTGCAGTTTAAGGCAGCTAACCTCTTATGGCACTTAATTTAGAAATTTGGTATAATTATTTATTCTGGAAAAAGAAAGTAAGTCTGCCTTTTTAATGAGTCCACCAGGCTGCTGCTATTCTTCTTCCCTCCCACCTGTCACCAGTCCTTCCTTCCTTCTGCCCTCTCGCTCTCTGATTCGGTGTTTCCAACCACGCCGAAAGTTTGATGTGTAATTATGAAAAATTTCAGTATAACATGCATGTTTTAGGGGTTGCTGTGTTTGGCAATGCGATGTTATTAGACGGGCATCATATTTCAGTTGTTGATAACCCAAGAGGTAACCCAGGATCAGACCTGGAACTATCCCAGTTTTCATGTTTATGCTTTTTCTAAAAGTCTCAAACACAGAGTCATAACTCACCTGGTTAGGGAGAGACAGGAAAGGAAGGACAATCTAGTAATTCAGGTCTTTCCATGAACAAAGAAATTCATATGGGTATGTGTAGGAAATAATCATATACTTAAAGTATGTTGATATTGCACAGGTGCTTTAAAGTAAGGTATGCAACTTCAGAAAATTATTATTTTAAATTCAGAACCCAGATCTTCTGTAGTTATTCTCTTCTAATCACTTACATATTACATAATGTTTTTGGTTTAAGTATCCGCTCATTACAAACAGAGATAAAAAGACTAGCTGTAGAGGCTACATCTGGTACGAAATACTGAATTACATTTCTTACATTAGAAGTGTCCTTAACAGTTGGGCTAATTAAAGATAAAATCATGTCCTTATGATAAATATTTATAAATTGAAAATCTGGCACTTGTAAATATGTATTACTACTATGCAAAGTTAAACCATACTTGTAAACTGTACATCTAAGAAATCGTCCTAGCCCATTTTTTCTTTAAATGCATTATAACAAGTATTGTCCTTGAAAAAGTGATTTCCATGACAGTGAAAATCAACTCAGTCGAGAACACAGTTTTTCATTTAAGTGAAAATATATTTCTGAAAGCATATTTGTATAACTTCTGAAAGTTTAGCCTCAGTTGTCAAAGCTCCGTCTCCTCTACATGCAGAAGCTATGTACAGAAAAAGCCTGTGTGCAAGAACTGTGAACGAGCTGACCTGATGTTCTCATCTGTGAGATCTGCTGGAGTCAATCGACTCTGCTGTGTGAAATGCATATTCAGCTTTTAAGAACTTTATAGTGCTGATATGAATAGGTTTGCTCATAGCTTTGTAGGGAAAATAAAGAATCCAGGTAGTGGTCTAGCCAAAAATCTGGTCTGCATGTCGTGTCTTTGATAAATATAAGTAATAAATTAGTTTTTAAATTAAGCAGTTTATGTTAATAGAAGACATACTTTTTCTTACATCTCTCATTCCAGTATAATTTTCTTAGGATGTTAAAGATTTTTTTTCTGACCTGAAAAGTATGGGTAATTTTGTTGAGCTATGGACAATCTTTTAAAGACTTTTTGTCCTGAGAACCATCACTGACACACTGAAATTACTTACATTACTTAACACAATATAGTAATAAATGTTTCTTAATGGCTCTAATGAACTAAAACATTTAAGCAAATGTCTGAACTTGTTTAAGAGCTCTGTTGAATAAAACCTAAATCAATAGCTGCTTTTTCACCAACAAAGTTGAGAAAAGAATTTTTGGTTCAGACTGAGATGAAGAGTATAAGTGGTCTATCTAGGTGAGAGATTTTGCATCCAAGAGAGAATCACTAGATAATAGATATAAAATGTAGAAGGAAATTCTTTGCAGTCTCCAGCTTAACTAAAAAGTTTTAAGTTCATCTAAACGCCTTCAAAGCAATTTTTCAGACGTGGTTAAAAATACTTAATTTGTACATACGGGGAAAAATAACCACCTAACCTTATTAAATGGCATATTTTTTCATTATATTTGCGATAGTAGGTGCTGTAACTTCTAACACCTTTACTCAGTAAAAAAGTGTGATACCTACATTCTCCTCTTAGAAATGTTATGACAGGAGGGTAGTATTAAAGGAAGCAGCAGCTTTCTGAACATCCACAGCTGAGATATATTTGAGTACAAAATTAAAGCATGGAGTGCTGAAAGCTGTTGTTTCTAAAATTTACGAGACAACATATGCTATGTTTCATTATTTTCTTTGTTGTGTAATCAAAGTTGACAAGGGAGTAATATTTTCTTCTTCCTGCCATTGAGACCTTGATTTTGGCAAAGCCTGTACACCAAGTGAGTAATCTCAGTGCTTGCTTATGTGTCCCTTTGTCAGTATTTAAGATAATTTAGATTTAATTACTCTCGACATAAGTGATTTAGATCAACCTCTTTCAACCTTGAAATTATGCACTCATGGTACAGGTAGAGTGACCAAATTTGCTATCTTCTACATCACTGTGTAAGAAGTTTGGGTTTTTAGGACCATTGCCCAGGTATGATAATGTAGTCTAGCATGTAGATACACATAGACTTTTTTTTCAGAAATTCAGCAGCAAGTACAAAATACATTTATTTAGTATAGTCTGTAACGTCCATTAAGTAATGTTTGTTCTTACATAAATTTTTTAAATCTGTTTTCTCCACTGGGCTGTAGTTTTGGTTGATAAAAACTGCTCTTTGATCCTTAGAGCACACGGCAAGCCAGGATTGTTTGGGGTTTGTGTCAGGTCTATGAGAAAGTTTCACTTTCAAATGGAAAAAGTTGCAAAGCCAGGAAGTAAATTCCACTGAAAGGTCACAAGAGGTGTTCACAAAAATTAACCTGAAGTACAGAGTGACCTTTTACAGACAGCACCTCTAAAGGCTTATTTAGACCAGCACTCTAATTAGGTGATCTGGAATCACGCTCTGGTTGTGCCTGTTGTTTTTCCTGTATAATGGGAGAAACAAGTGAGACTGAGATCCTTCTCTATATAGCTGTATTCAGTGTTGTCCTATATAAAAGTACTTTTGACATAGATATACTTTGCAAACTAATATCTTGTCTCCCACTTACAGAGACCCACTGACCACCAGTTGCATCAAGTTCTGGATTCTTTAGACTACAAAGCAAATTTAAGAGTTTTCCTGCTAGTTTGCAGGATCATGCTTGCAAAGAACAGTACGCGGGATATTTTTATTGAGATGCTTATGGTGCTACGCACTGTAAATTCTAATTATTTAGTTCTATTTTATTCACACAACTCATCTGAAGAAGGTAGGGTAACACAGAGCTTCTAAAGGGCCACACAAAATAATTCTACAATGTTGTTATTTAAGGTTGACTGAAGAGGTTATGAAATGGAGGGTGATGATCCCCGACACTTACCAGTGGGACTGTTTCCTTCTACTGGAGCTCTGTTGGTGGGAAATGATTGGGGTTTTTTTGGAGGACAGGGCCTGAGAACTGCCTGAGCACTGAACAGTTTTGTTAACAGTGCTGTGACTGATGCTTTCACATCTTTCTTTGCTGCTCTAACACCTGCTTAGCAGATGGGGTGATGTGAGCACTCTCAAATTGCAATGAGAGAAAATCAATTCAATTCCACACGAGAGATTTTGTTTACAAAGACTACTAAATATTATCATTCACTTCGTAGCACTGGAGTCTTGAAAAAAATGATGTGCACCACCTGCCCAGGGGAGAAAAAAGGTATGGCAAAAAATGCCTATGGTTAATGTGTGCTCTTGTAGGGAAGCTGAAAGAACATCATTTTGGAGTGCAAAATTGTTCTGAGAACAGGTATTGCTGTTGAACCGACCACGTTGTTCTGCACTTCAAAAAGCAGCTGTACGCTGCGAGTGAAAGGAAGAAAGAAAAGCCAGTTTGTGCCTGACACTCCAGGGGAAGTGCTCAAGATCAATTTATTCTTGTGACTTAAAAAGTTGTATTTGCCAGAAACGTTACCTTTTAAAAAGTAAGTATCAACACATACATGTGTGTGGCTGTGTACACACACACCACACACGCGCACGTGCACCTGTCTCTTGCAGTAGCATTTCCCTGTGCCTGGATACTGCTTATTTTGTTCTCCTGCCTATGAAAACTCTGAAGGGGTACTAGAGTGTTGATAACATTCAGGTTTTTCACTCAGTACAATTTCATTTCTTTACAGAACTGCTTCTCCACCTATTTGCTTCTATTTTGGCTCTACTGCTGCTCCTCTCCTAGCTCCTGCAGTTTTGGGGACAAATATATATAGGATCAGCTTTTGCTAGTATATCCTCTTTCTTCAGTCCTCGATTGAGCAAGAGGTTTGGCCAGTGAAGCAGTGATTTTTAGATAAGCATAATTCTATTTTAAACCTAATTTTATCATTAAACTTGAACAGTTAATTTAAAAGCAGAGTAACTAGACCAAAATGATGATCCCTATAGCCCAGTCTCCTGCTTCTCCTACTAGCCAAACCCTTGCGAAGAGCACAAGACAGCAAAGTGCATAATGGTATTTCTTCCAAGTACTCTTACTGTCTCCAACAATTTTTCTTTCGGGAACTTACTGTATCATATTAATGTTATCAATATAGTGCAATTTAGTGATTCTTTTATAGATTTGTTCAGTTGATTTTTGAAAACTCAGCTTTCACAATGGTCTGCAGGAGGGAGTTTCATGTTTCACAGCTATGTGAAGAAGTGCCTCCTTTTGTTTGCTTTGAACTTCACCTGTAGTCTGTATTGAGAGCCATAAATCTGTAAATGAAATGCAGTGAACATTGATTCATGTCTGCAGTTACTGTAAAAAGTAGTTCATTAATCAGCACTTAAAGGGTGATAATCTGGACCACGTGCTAAATGTCATTGCTCAGTCAGACCCACTTTTTTCCCCAAAATTCTCTACAGAGTGCATGGGAGGAGAAGCAAGGTCTGTACTGTACCCGTTACATATTTATTATGACATTCATACTGCACTAATTTAGCCTTCTCGTTCTCTTACAGTCTCATTTGCTTTTGCTGAGAAAAGCATTTATTTAATTGAAGGCTCAGTCTAAATAAAGCATGCTACTGATTGCCTATGCTGATTATTCCAGGCATTCTCTTCCTAATTTGGAAAATCTGCTTGCTTTTCTTTGGTTTATTTTTATATTGGTAATTTTCTTCCTATATTTTTACACTGTCCATAGTGCTGGGTTGAGCAGTTTGACTTCCAGCTGAGGCTAGGCCATTCGCATTTTGGACACGGCAAACCTGCCTCAAAATTGTTTTTGTATGTTAGGAACTAGAGTTGGAAAACAGCTTCTTCTGAATTCAGGGTTTTTTGGAAGCAAGCCATGGAAGTGAGTATAATTATAGAAATTGGAGTCAGACACCTCTGGAATTTAAACTAGTTCAAGTCTGAATTCCAGCCCAGTATCATCTGATTATGTGAGAAAAATTTGTTTTCTAGGTGTAGATTTCTTTATGAAATTATTTTTAATATTTCAAGATAACGCACCCACATTTATTATTTTCCATCCTGTTTGAACCTATTTGGATTTCTGTAATCATTGCAACTAGATTTCCTTTGAGATGGCGCTCAGTCTGTATTTCTTGAATTAAACTAGCAAACATCAAATTTCTCAAGAAGTTAGGAAAACAGATGTATTTCACAAAATCTTACTGTCGCATTGGAGATTTTTTCCTGTCTGTTACCTAGTCTTTCATATAGCAAGCTAGTGTGTACTATCACTTCAGATCTCATTAATATTGTCATGTATGATGTTCCACTACAGTTCTTTTATTCTTATAAGCTGTTGAACTCCTCCACTGTAAGAGCTCAGAGTACCAGAAGCTGGAGACTTAAGACAACATTTACAATTTGGTAGAGGAAATCTTGCCGGTAAAAAGCAAGTCTCTCCTTCACATTGTTACTGAAATACCACTCTGTGGGAAGACATTCAGTGCTTATGACAATACTTTAACAGTGTAAGCTTTCCGAGTGATCTTCCAAAGAGCACACTTGATTTTATTTCTTTATTTTTTAAACCAGGGTCTTTGAAAGCCCATGCATCCTATGCATGCTGACTGTCACCTCTGCTGGGCTCAGGTGTCAGATTATCCTGAATGCCCCTACACAGACATGGTCTGGATTGCCTAGGGGTGATTTCTCCCACAGGGAGAGGGGCATGGCCAACCCCCCTCGCTCACCCATGAAACCACTCTCTCCCCTCAGTCCTGCCTTAATGGGGACAGATAGAGGGCCAGCCCTTGTGTTCCTAATAATAATGTTTATGTGGTAAAAGAAAAGAACACAGAGAAAAAGGGAAAAAAATACAAAATTTTAAAAATCACATTACAGTTCAGTAGCATAATGTTATGGAATATACCTGTTGTCTGTTTAATAAAGCAAAAAGATGACTTGGCTAGCATTTCACTTTTAAAATAGAGACTTTTTATAATGACTTCAGTACTCCTTAAACGGAAAGGCTGGTCAAAACACTGATTAAAAAAGATGCGGTTGTCTGTTGGTCCACATAGAGAAGGCAGGCCATAGTCCCCTTTCTTTCCTGCCCCAATTGGAGCTGAAAACATGCCAAATCTTCCACATCCTTGCATTCTTCTACGCTACAGAATACAACAGCAGTAGAATACTAAGTACAGGAGAAAAGTCTGGGAATTATGGGACTGCAATTGCACAATAAGCTAAGACTGGGATGTAATCACTCTCAGGGGAATTATCCGTGAGACACAGCTAAATGCCTTTGTTCTCTTACAGTGCAATTATGTCAAAATCATGCTGACCCTTTTCCCTGGTGCTGCAGAACTGTTGTTTAGTAGGGTTTCTCTGAGTGATAAACTATAATTTGTGGGAAGAAGATGCTGCACTTTTAAAATTCTGTAAAATAACCTTAGCTTCTCCTGCTAACAGACAAACTACCTTTTGCATGATATTCAGTATGTAGTTTCTTTTCATGTAATGAACTATTTACTCATCTGATTCTTGTCAGAAATAAAATCAACAGCATGCTAACAACACTGGGGTAGTGAAAGTTTTCTTTCAATTTTTTTTTTCAGTATCACCAGGCCTGAACGAGGTGGTGAATATTTCATATAGGACTCAGTTTCTTTCAGAACATTATTCTGCTTTGCATTGTTTGGGAACTCAGAAGTGCTGTAAGATGGTCATCATTACAAAGAATAATCTCTTCTAAATCAGAGCTACTGCAGGCTGCGAGGATGTGATGGTTGTATACATGCAGTTGCTCCTGAGCCTGGTTGGCCTGGTCATCCCTTTCTGTACCAATCTTTTCCATGAAGCATCCAATGCAAATCTCAGATACTTACTTAGGCCAGTGAGTCAGTTTAACAGTACCCATTACACCATGTCTGTAAGAAAAGCCCTTTTTAATACAGTGTGCTGTTTTGGTTCACAAAGCTTGAAGAGAGAACCAAGAGAAAATGGGAAATGCTGGTAAAAAGTGTCCATCTTACCAGAGCTGTTAAACTGCAACAGATGCAAATCAACAAGAGCTTGCTGAAGCTCTTGCAATGACTACTTATTTGGTGAGCTGGCTTTAGAAAGCAGACACTGGAAAAAATTTTGTCTTTTGAGGTGTTTTTGAATTTTCTGTTGAGAAATGTCTGCAATAGAAACCATGAGCGAAGTGTTCATACCATGTTTTTGACTTGGAAAAAGGTATGCAAATTAAAATATGAATTTTGTTTGAAATTTTTTAAAGAGAGAGTTGTGCTTTAAAGATTCTGCTTATGAATGAACATACAGATAGCGTCAAAGGTAGCATGCTGAATTACATGAGCTATTAATTACTCTCCTCAGCACTTACCTCTTGCCTTGCCAAAGACACTTTGTGGCCATACAGTCCAGAGTGACATAATGCAGTGTATGAATTAGCATAAAAACAAAGTATTTATCAACTTGAGAGAGTTGTGCTTTAAAGATTCTGCTTATGAATGAACATACAGATAGCGTCAAAGGTAGCATGCTGAATTACATGAGCTATTAATTACTCTCCTCAGCACTTACCTCTTGCCTTGCCAAAGACACTTTGTGGCCATACAGTCCAGAGTGACATAATGCAGTGTATGAATTAGCATAAAAACAAAGTATTTATCAACTTGTTTCATGGTCAAGCTAATGAAGAGTCTAGGCTTATCAAATGTATTACAAGAGAGTTGTGCTTTAAAGATTCTGCTTATGAATGAACATACAGATAGCGTCAAAGGTAGCATGCTGAATTACATGAGCTATTAATTACTCTCCTCAGCACTTACCTCTTGCCTTGCCAAAGACACTTTGTGGCCATACAGTCCAGAGTGACATAATGCAGTGTATGAATTAGCATAAAAACAAAGTATTTATCAACTTGTTTCATGGTCAAGCTAATGAAGAGTCTAGGCTTATCAACATATGTATTACATCTCTTCAGATGACTCTTGAACAATCCATGTTTTGGTTGGCTGTTACATCATGAATTATTTATGCTAAATAGGCTGCTTTGGGCTCACAATATTTGTACTATAGTAGGTATTTCATTATTTAGTAGGAATGCATTATTCTACAGGGGAAAAAGACTGGAAATAGTAAATCTTTTTGTCTTTCAGATTCAGCTTTGTCAGATCAGAACTAAAAAGGACTTTTTGTGCTTGATCAGAAAATGATGGTAAATTGTATGCTGGCAGGAGGACATCTTTGGTTTACTAAAATCAGAATCAATTCCTGTATTTAAACCTTTTTTTTTACAAAGACACTGATCTTTTTGCAGATTGATTGATTCTGAAAACTCATGTTTGGTGTGCAGGCATGAAGGTCGTTGGTTTTAGGCGTTGTCATGATCCAAGTACAGTTTTAGAACAGACAGAGCAAGACCTGGTGTCCAATACTGGATGGTGCCCATCCTGAGTCTCTGGCTGGCAGTCCTGTTCTGATCAAAAATGAATTTGGCAGTTCAGGCCTTTTTTCCCTAGCAGATACTCGGTAACTGTTGTATTATTATGCAGTCTGACATCACACTATGATGATCACAGTGTGTGTGGTTTGTTTTGGGGTTTTTTTAATAGTAACTATCTGCACAGGTTTTTAGTTTATTCTGGTTTTAATCCCTTTTTTTTTTCTTTTAATGAATAATCCATTAGGTATGAATAGTGTCTTGCAGTAACGGATCCTGCTTTTTTTGGTTAATGGATACTGTGAAACCTTCAGTCACATTTAAATTCAAATCACTGTGTACTTCATAAAAAACGAAATAATGAATGCTTGTAAAGGTCCCATCCTTCGGACATTTATTTACACTGTAGTTTTTTAGTATTTCATACAGCTTTTATATCAAAGCTTTTCCCAACTGCTATTTCAGAAACCAGGCATTAAAAACAAATCACTGCAATATTTTTTTTTTTTTTTTTTTTTGGGTAGAGGGAAGAGACTGTACCTTTCTGTGTATAGCCGGATGCATTTAACTGACCTGAGGATACCTTAAAGCGGGCTACAAAAATGAGGCCTGCCAGGACACTGTTCTTTGTTCACAGAGTTTAGAAAAAAAAAAGGGGTGGGTGGGGAGGGGTTGCTAGCAACTTGACAGCATTACTTCAGAAAAACATCTGAAATGAATAAATTAAATTTGAGTGCATACATTTTTAAGATTCTTTTTATGTTTAAGATCAAAAGCAAGAGCAAAGTAAATTGCCTGCTTGTCATCTAAGTATTACTGCATTGAGTGGTTCAGATTTCCTTCTTATGCTAACTAACAGAAATGAGTGGAGTACAGTTGAGTGAACAAAAAAGTGCTATTGAAGAAAAAACAACATCAGTTAGACTTCTATTAATACACAGCAGTGACCTGTTTGTTTCTTTGTTCAAGATGTAACATACTGTAACACAACAATAACAAGAATTAATACTAGCACTGGAAATAAAAAGTACCTGAAAACTGAAGTCTGGGCAAAATTGTCACTGGGAGGTATCTAAAGCAGGTACTAAATTCTAGCAGAGGCTGATGCTGAGCAGCTAGATCCACAAGGGCATTTCAGCACCTGTCTAGTGCAGTTAGGGTCTGAATGACATACATATGCTAAAAGGGGGAATTTGGATGAACAGTACCCATAAACACCAGCTTGTTTAGGCAGAATCTGCCTCCCATAGGAGATAAAAGAGGTTTTAAATCGCATCCTCTCAGGTGTCAGGTATCGTATTTGCACTGCTTACAAATCACTAATTTCAGTTCCATACTGAAATACCTTCTTGAGCATAGGCAGTTAGCAGACGTTAAACGTAATTGTGGTGAAGTGGCAGTATTTGCCCAAGAAGAAAAAAGCTGCACGATTCGTGGGCCAAATGTTTTACCTGGTGTCTGTCTGCTCTCTAGGATGGGTTTCTCAAAATCTTCCCTTGAATTCTCAGACGAGGGGAGATTTTTGTTTTTCCTATAGCATAACTAAAGCTGATTTATTACTTTTGTATCCTCTGTCCTTCTAATTACACTGAAACTGTATGTCGGGGTTTGGTTTACATATATGACGACACTAAGTCTTGGCTTCTGTTCCTCTTTCAATTCCAAAGTTTAAATTCTCTGGGTGGTGGGAAGATACTACTTTAGGAACATGGATGCTTCCAGTAAAAAGAGAGCACTTACTTATTTCCCTTACTAAAAGTAAGCGTGTCACATGGGTTTACACCTCACTATGGTTTTTATGATTGTTACTTTTTCCTAACTTTTTCATAGACTAAAGTAATTTTGCTTACCTGCAGAAAAAGTGGAAAATATTGAAAAGAACTTGTTACTGTAGTAGTACTGTCACTTAATTGGAAGCTGGTAAGGGTATTTCACAGATCTAGCTGGTGCAGTAATCAAGCAGGCCAAACGTTAGGTTCCTAATTGTTCAATCCTTGATCCTTCATTTAGCTGCTGCTTGACTCTGCAGGGAAAGACCAAGATACAGTCAGGTCCATGCTAGATGCATGTCTGAGCGTGGAATCTAGAATGTTGCTGGAGACCATTGGTTACTTGTTAAGCGCTTGAAGGACAGGAAAGTGCTACATAAGTGGATCCATTACAGGCAGCTCTAAGCTGAAAGCAAATTGGTAACATTAAGCTTAGTGTGTCTTAAGTCCTCTCCATAAATGCCTTAACTCAGAGGCTGCAGTAAGCAGCCTCATCTACTCAGCATCCTCTCCTAGCCCATCAGAGCTTGCTCTTTTAAGGACAATGCCACAAGGCAAGATGGGTTCCACTTTAACAAGTAGGATATCATATGTAAGGTTCCCACAATGGTCAGTTTTGCTCTCTGTATTAAGAAGCAAGAGAAGAGAATGTCCAGCCATGCCATAAGCAGTTCTAGATGGGCACATTCTGTCTGTCACTGCAGAAAGGTTGGGGGGCGGGGCGGAGGAGGCAAGTGCAGCCTCGTGGCTTGGATAGGTGTGCATATAATGAGAAAGAAAGAAATGCTTAGTTCTTCTGCTTGAATTGCTTAGCTATGTTATGTTAGACAGTCACTATAGTAAGCTGCAACATGGTAGGAGTTGAGAAATGACTGCTCACTCTCAAACTGACTGTAGCATCAGTTGTAAAACATCTTTATATTATGATTCTAAGGACCCAAATAATAGCTAGAAAGTACAGAATCTCTGCAAAGAGCCCGTTATGTCACAGGGCTTTTATATTCCACCATCGCCTTCTGAGGTATTCTGATTGGGTTTCTCCCAAGATTTAAAAAAAAAACCAAACCAACCAACCAACAGTTTCGCTAGGTTCCTGCAGCTGAGTCAGAGCAAGCTCTCAAAGTTATTATGCTGACTTACAAATCTAACTCATACACTAGATAGATAAGCAAGTTACACTGAGCAAAAAGAATTGGTACTGATAAACTAAAATAGGGTAACAAACAGACAAGTTCTAGCTGACAATGACCATATACCACTATTCAGTGTAAAGGTAATGTCATTCTTTGTTTTGCACCTTGAGTCATTTGCTATTTGAGAAGGGTTTGGATTTCGAAATATGGATGCCCATGTAGCTTTTACCAGGCACACAGCAGAATAATTTATATTTTGCTTTCCAAGCTGCTTAATTTTTAACTATACTTTGAGCCTGGTTTATATATTTTATATCAGTCTTCAAATCACTCACTCCCACAAAAGCAAAGGATTGATGTAGCCAACTGTCTTAAGACAGGTTCACCTACTTCCCTTTTCTTTTAATCATTGTGAAAGAGGTCTTAATCTACTGCAGGAGAAAGGGTGGAAGGTTTTTCTGGCTAGAGAAATAAGGATCTCCTTGTGAAGTTATAGTGTGTTCCTAATCACAGCTCTCTGCTTTTAAATTGCCTCTACTCTTTTCCAGAATTTCTGCTGTCTGAAGGCAAAATCAGTTGATGCCAGCTTTTTTTTTGTAAATGTCATTTAAGGTTATAGTATCTCACAAATTACCCATTCTCTGGCCTACCACTTGAACAGGACTAAGCATGTGTTACCTTTTATGTTAAGCATGGAATGGCAGATTGCTGGAATATATGAAAAATAACAAATGAAGTTTGGTGTTGTCATCACAGTGTCCATCCTTGTGTATCTTTATAGGCTTGCTCATTAGTCTGTAATAATAAAAACAATGGTTGGAAAGGTAATTATCAGTGCTGCATATTTAAGGATAGCTTTTAGCCTGGGGTGGTGAGCAAGACCCTTACTGTGTGCAGAGGAAAGGAGCGCCATCAGGGAGGACCTCACACGGCCCACAATAGCTGGCACTTGTCCCCACGTGTGCTAAGCTTCACTTTTCTCTGCTGTCCTCCTCAGGAACAGGCACATGTTTAGACCTTTGCTTGTTAGTTTATTTTTCAATACAAGCACAAATGATGTTCAGCAAGGTACAGCATCTATAGAATAGTGCCAGCAAAACATTTTTCTGTTATAGCACAGCAGTTTTTTAGCCAACATAGCAAACTAACAGGAGAGATTCAGTTTCATAAAGTAGCCAGTTATTTTGATAACCTGCTGGCTATCTAGTCGTAGTTGTCAGGGAATACTTAGTGTGTTTTTTGAGTCACTCAGTATTAATATATTTTCAGATGCTTTATGTAGAACCATCAAAGTGTCATTATGATTAAGGAGCACACAACCTATTGTATTTCAAAAGAGAAATTACACCTAAATCCTTTAGGTGGGTTTGAAAATTTTTGAATTGTCATTAATAGTATTAATATCAACACCAGATCTAAACACTTTCTGTAACAAAATATAAAATTAATCACGTTTTGCACTTAATGATAAACAACAAAATTCCCAGTATTTTCAGCCATCTGGTCCAATAATTTTTCTGTTTCACAACAGTATAAAATAGCATTAGATGCAGCTTCAGGAAGCTGCAATAGTCTGAAATCCAGCGATCTTAGACTGAGCATGCCAAAAATTAATCCCAAAACCTGTTTGTAAAATTAGCTATTTATACTAACTCCACATTTTCATTCAAAATAAAATATGCACCATCTTAAATTAGCAAGAAAGCTGATGAATAATTTTTTGCCAAACTATGACTGCTGTTGACTATGATGCTCAGCTGTATCTATCAACAGTGCATAGAATGGCTAAATGGTGAAGGATGCTGGCATAACCTGGAAATGAAATGCTTGTCTGTGATAGCATGTTCTCTCTTAGGAAGAAGCTAGGTTCTCAACTCTGTTGTTAATGGTTTTACAAACTTTGACATGAAAGATAAGTACTTAGCATCAAAAATGACTTTTTCTTTACTTTTTTGACTCATGAGACTAAACAAGGTTTCATTATTTTGTTGTAATAAAAACATTTGATTAAAATTTATAAAACATCAAATGGGGAGGGGAAAATAATCTGGTAGCATGAATTTGACCTGTAAAGACAATCAATCAGAAAGGCCATTCAAAGTAGTGAATACAGCTTCTACCAATTTATTTTTTTATTTTTTGCAAGGCAGAAGAAACAAGAAGTAGAAATTACTGGTTTGGAGGTGAGGATGACACAATTTCATTTCATTTGAAATTGTTTCAAAATTTCTGCAAAAATCCCATAGCTACTGAGGAGCATGGCAGGAAAGCACACCTGGCATACAGATCATCTTTAGAAGTTGGTCAAAATCAGACAGCATTTGCAAACTTAATTAATTTTTTGTTACGTTATCATATTCTGAGAGAAGGGGAAGAATGGTTGGAATTCTTTAAACATTCATTTGGCTAATCAGTTAGCCAAATCAGTTAATGATTCAGCTAAGGATTTCAAAGTACATTACAAAGCCTTAAATATGAAGTATGTTTGTCCTCTTTACCTGCTGCTGCTTGTCATTTAGCTTTTCTTCTACTCCTGACCAAGCTTGGATGATACTTGCAGGCGACCTACCCAGAAATTGTTGATATAGCATATTTTTGTTTCCTGCAACAGATCAAGTGTATTTCTTTCTTTTCAAGTTTATAATGGAGTGATTTTTTTACCCCAATACAGTCCAAAATATAAATAGTCTATTTTAAAAAAAAAGAAAGAAACAGAACAGCCTTAAGTCATTAAAAATACAGAGGAAATCAGAATAAACCTGCCTTGTTTCTACCCCGTACTAGGTAAATGTTAATTCACGTGATTACCAAGGCTGACTCCTCTTGCAGGTTTGTCAACCTTTCCTTTTTTGGCTGCTCTCATCTTTCTTCCCCTCTTATTATAACTCACAACCTCTTCTGCTTTTTAGGTTTCTTTGATGTACCTGGCTCTATTCCAGCTGTGATACCCCCCACCCC
>NW_008795492.1:2816427-2857925 GCF_000699145.1 Aptenodytes forsteri | reverse complement strand
CCCCCTTTTTTTTTTTTAATTTAAGGTCACTGACCTTGGGTAAACAGGTTTAAGCTCTCCTTAGTGAATTTTCTGCATGTTAATTGACAAATTCAGCTCCACAATCCTTGGCTTTCAACTCATGTTTCGATAGTATCATTCTTTAGGAAGTTATCTATTACTGAAAGTTTTTTCTAATTTTAATCAGCTTCCTCTACAGTGTTCTTTCTTTCCCTGACCTTGGGTAAACAGGTTTAAGCTCTCCTTAGTGAATTTTCTGCATGTTAATTGACAAATTCAGCTCCACAATCCTTGGCTTTCAACTCATGTTTCGATAGTATCATTCTTTAGGAAGTTATCTATTACTGAAAGTTTTTTCTAATTTTAATCAGCTTCCTCTACAGTGTTCTTTCTTTCCAGCCAAAGGAGGATCAAGATGACAAACACACTTTGCAGTAAGCATAAAGAAGTCGGAGTCCAGTAACCCTAAATGGGGCTAGTAGAGCAGAATAAAGTTTTTACTAATTATTTATTATTACTATTAGAATTATTTATTGCTGTTTACTAATTATTTGTTTAAAATGCAAGTTCAGGTAAATGGTTTACTTTTAATTGTATGCTTTACGAACCATTAAAGAATGAAGGTAAACATGACACCTGTAGCTGTACTTGCTATAGAACTTTCTCTGCAACCCCAGCAGCTGTGTAAGCCTCAGCATATAACCTCAGCAGTATCTTTTACTGTAAACACATTTTACACATAAACTACAAATGCTAACTAAATACACACTCTCTTTTTTTCTTTTTTTTAACAGGCATTAAAGCTGTATTTTCTGGACACTACCATAGGAATGCTGGAGGGTCCTACAGAGGACTAGAAATGGTGGTTTCATCAGCAATAGGATGTCAGCTGGGAGAAGATACGCATGGGCTTCGAGTGGTTGTTGTCACAGATGAAAAGATTGTTCATAGATACTACAGTTTAAATGAACTGAGCAGCCAAGGCATAGAGAAAGAGCTGCTAGATATGCTTGCTAAGCAAAATTAGGCTATGTCAAATGATGTGATTTTTTTTCCATATTGGACAAATAGAAACAGTTTCCGAAAGTTTCCCTGAGCTGAAGATACAGATTTCTCATTGTGCACCATGCCCCAGAACAGCTCTCAATTTGTTATTATCCTAAATAGCAAGAAATTTGTTGACGTTTCTCCTTTTGAAAATGAGACCTATGAGGAATATGGAAGAACTCATTTATTTCTGTGGACTCAAGGGGTTGGGCAGAGAGGAAAAAAACCAAGTGACCATGATTCATTTTTCATTTCTCAGCTAGAAGGCTGAGATAACCCCTAATGACTCTTATTAAATGTGGAAAATTCGTATTAGGACACCAGAGCACCCTGTGAAAGTAACCAAATACTACATAATTAAGTACAACAATTAAGTTCATAGGTGGAGACCTATGAACAGGAGACAAATTACTAAAAAAAAAAGTCTTTGAGATCAATCTTGGTTCGCCAGTTTCAGTGTAAGCAACAAATTTAAGAACACACTTCTTCCAAATCTTTCCAAAAAAGGTCATTAAGCCTTGAATACACTCTGTTTGCATACTGCTTGCCTTTAGTTCATTTGGTTCCAGCATCTAATCTTGCAAGTTTTAATAGAGGCAATATTTTGATAGGACTACAGTATTCAACTTCTGGAGATTACAGATGGAAAATAAATGCTTGATGTCTTGTTAAAACTTAATCACATTTTATATTGGGAATGGGCAGTAGCAGAAGTAAAGTCTCTTCTACCATCCCTATTTATAGACTGAATGTCCTATGTTCACTCTGCTTCAATGACTGCTTTCTTACCTCAGCACAGCAACTTGTTTTCTAGTGTCTGTTTTTTCCAGACATTATCCTCAAGTAGCTGTTTTTATTCTGTTATGAGAACAAATAATTAGAGACACATCTAACATAAGCAAATATACAAAGCATTAAAAACTAAACATTTCACTGCTTAAAAATGCACAGTTCCTTTATGTCATTGTACAAGCCATTGCAGGCTAACACGTCATTCTTTCAGCTGATGTTAATGCTGTGAATAAGCTTCTTTCCTTAATGCTCTCATTAAGCCGCCTTTGCAACTACCATTTGAACACATTAATATCCTTTAAAGCAAGGGAAACATTTACACATACATTAGCTATCAGAAAGCTTGCCTGCCAAGCAAACCCTAACATTACCTATTACTTCATGATAAACAACCACTGTAGAAATGCCGGTTTGCATTAGGAAATTGTGACAAGGGAATTTCCACTTCAATAATATTCTACAGTTAGTAGGAACTTCTTTCTCTTCCTACTCTGTGCTTACATATGAGCCGTCACATCACTGGCAGGTATGGAAATGCAAAGCCAGGTGGTTTAGGCTGCCAGCATGCCAGTCTCAGTTGCCATGAACCACTACCAAAGTAACATCCAGCAGAGGGGCAAATATGAGACATCTACTAAAAAGAGAGCTAATACAAGAAATCTTTTTATGGCCAGGCATGTAAGGCCCAACATATTAATCTGTTGCTACAGCTCCATTCACCCAGAAGGCAAGCAGCCACATGGCAGCTTCCGCATCCACCACATGTAAGTTTATTCCAATAGCAGCTTGAAAGTACAATGGATGCTGTCAGCTTCACACAACTAACAGCAGACTTACAAGAAGGAGGTCTTGAACACCGAAAGATTTGTAGGGCTTTTTTGGAAAAGTTTTTTAGATTATCTGTTTTAGCACTCAACATTATTTCCTCTTATTAGGGAGCAAGGTCTCATGAGTAGTTTACACCCATTCTAATCCCATTCTCCCCAACATAAAGGGGTTTTATTAATTGGTTGTTACTCAGTCATCTGACGGTTAGGCAATTCAAAGCTGATAAATGCAGGCACTGTGCTTTTGGACACATTTTCATTGGACGATGCTCTGTAAAAACCTGGAAAAAATAAAACATATAATAGAGAAAAAGCATTAGACCAGAACATTAAATTAGCCTCCAGTCTAAATGAAATCCAACTCCAATGCAGCAGATAAAGGGGGGAAACAAAAAAAAAACCAACCCCAAAAAAGAAAAAAAAGGGGGGGGGGGGGGCGACCAACCCACAGAACTAAGGCAACAGAGGCAAACCAAAAGCTTTTCAAGCATTAAGAAAATGATACTCAGCACTTCTCTTCTTAGGAACAAAAAAACCCACAAACAAACACAACTCAGAGCCATTACATTTTTTTTTAATTGACATTTTCATTTGTTTCTCTAGAAGTAATTTCCTCCATTAGCACTTTGTAAAATGCAGGTAGTTTAGTACACTTCTACTAATAAACAGCTTTTTTTTTTTTCCTCTAGGAGACCCATTAAAGCCTCATCCTATTTAAAATTATAGTGTTGTTATGTCACTTTTGGATAGCCAGCAATTGAAATATCCAGCCTCTAAATATATCCCTATCCTTCTTGAACGTTGTTTAGAAAGATATAGCATTGTTAAAAAAATACAGTGTGGCCTTTTAAATGAACTGGTAATGGTATTATCTATGTATATTCAAATCTTTCTCTCCCATTTCCATATAAAAAAAGGCACAGAAATGTAGGAAGGTATCTCATAGTGCTCTAATGAACTGAGATCAGCGGTCCTACATATGGCAACCTGCCTGTCCAGAAATTTTCTGAATACTATGTCAACAGCACGCCAGCTAGGAAACCAGTGACTTGTATTTGGATACATGCGAGACAAAGATAATATTACCGCAGAAGACCATGGCTCTTCCAGCACACCAGAAGCACTCGAGCCAAGAGGGTGCTAACAGGACACAGAGCATAAAGACAATGAATCTTCTGTCTTTTTTACAAAGCCTGAGCTGAACTTAGTCTTACCCTTCTATTAATTCCAAGTCTTGAGCTGTCATAACCCATGAGGAGGAGAGAGAGCTTCAGCTGTGTAAAAGCTGGTGGTCCAGTCTGGTCAACTAGATTCCTTCCTATATCTGGAGACATGTAACTCCAGCAGCTAATTCATCCTATCCTGCAACTGATGTGTAAGCTAGATGGACTGAATTGCCCCTGAAAATGCCTCTACTGACTACTGCGATAATCTAGGTGATTCACTTAATTAGACAAGACTCCTAACCTTTACTTAAGGTTAGGCTAACCCTGGAGGAGGCAATGATGTCTACCTCTATCCATACCTAGCTCCTGCTCTGCAAAGGTAGAAGGCCAAAGTGTGGCCTAGAAGCCACTGGGCACTGGAAGAGGTTGCACCTGATTTTTCTTAATCACCAAAATCCTTTTTTTTTTTTTTTTTTTTCCCCAAGAAGGCTACCTAATATAAATATAGGGACTAGCCATGCTCTGTGTGTCCAGGACAACCATTTAATAAACAAAACAAAACAGCTGGTTGCATCCAAAATCCACAGCTGTTTATGATTTGTGAAGGTTTGTGGGACAGGTTTTTTTAATCTGTAATTTATGCTTATGCAACTATAAACTTCTACTGGAGTTCAAACCTTAGACATTTTATGTGACTGTAACATTTACTTTAACCTCTTCCTCTGATCATTGCTCCCAATACTAACCATAGCTTGTATTATCATTCCCAGCACCTGCTACCCTTCAGGAAACACCTACTTTTGCTAAGGCAACAAAATAAACTCATCCTAAAAAAAGAATCAATATACAAGAAAAGGTAAAATAAACGAAAATAAGACAAAACTTAGGCCTACTACTACAAGTTATAATCTCCCTGAACAGTGTGGCTGTTCAAGTTGTTTAGATGATTTGTGGTAGGGAAAAAAAAAATATTCATGGGAATCTTAACCTGTTCAAAATAAGGGTCATGTTTGCATCCAACATCCCTGGGCTATTCTGGGTCTATCAAAGGCAAAGAATGCCCCAAACTTGAGCCTCTAGACCAGCTATGCTCACTCCAAAGAGGCCAAGGTGTCCTTTGGCAGCAGGCCTTCTACTGCTTACAGAAATTCACCTCAGAAATTGCCTAATAAAAAACATGCTAAGGTATGTGTTTTACTTTAAAAATACTGGTTAACATTCTTACTCATATTTTTTCACATTTAATATTTTCATTTCTCATTTTGAAACAAAACCTAAATACATAGCAACACAAAGGTCATCTTAGCCATTCAGCCCTCCACTGTAGTGACAGAAAATGCTGTTATGTGCAAAGAGGTAATTAAAGCTGAAAAGCAGTCACAGATCTGGTTATATGCAACATGCTAATCTAATAAGCATCCGAACACTTATTATTGAGCCTGGTATCTTTTATAGCTTTGGAGTCTAAACAATGTCAGCACTACCCAATGTCTTTGGGATGAAAGCACTTACTCCCTCCCATACACAAATGTATCTTTGCCCAGATCATCAGCTGTGTAGAGAATTTGCAGCAACAGCTCTATTCATACGAAGCATGCAATAGGAGTAGTACATGCACACACGTTTGCACAGTAATGTAGAGTACCGTGCATTAAACCCATTCCAGGTAGCGTAACTTTAATCCAGACACTATTTAAAGATGGTAATGCCTCAGGTTCCCCACTTATGAGCATTCTCTGATTTGGGTTTACGACGATTCCTACTCTCACAACTCTTTAATTCCACTGAAGCACAGTTCATCCAGGCTACCCAACCTTTTCTGCCCTCCATTGGTCTAGCAATTAATTTACACCCCCTCTCCACAGTGAGGGTGAAATAGAGATGAGATAGGAAGACTTCCCTACTATAGCCGCTCCCTTTGCCTCTTTCTCCTTCACTTTTTCCAAGCTGCAGAAAGGAGTCACCTTTCCCACCAGCTCTCATTCCAGCCCTCCACCACAGCAGGAGCAGAATAGGAGCTGATACAAACATCATACATATACTCAGACACTGTGTGTGAAGTTCCTCACTCTCTTTTCTCTGCCCACCAGCTGCCTTCAAGCTCTCCCACACCTGTGGACTTACCTTATAGTTATACATTAAATCTAAGATAGGATGGGTGAGACTCAGTGCAGTAAGGCTTGGGCAGAAGTCAACAGGTCAGGGCCTGAGCTTTCATCCCATGAAGTCACCTTCCATCCAGCAGGGTGTGAAGTGGAAGACCTGTCAAAGAACATAAAGACATGGGGAAGAAATGAAACAGAATTGGGAAGCAATGCGTTACGTGCTATTGGCTACCCTCCTTAGCTGGAAGTTGGCACCATCCTCTCCCTGACACTCTTTAGGTGCACGGGGTGCTCCTGCAGGCTATTTGACTAGTTCCCTGCTGGCAAGTGGCCCAATCTGGTCTATGACATTTGTCAAACATGGATACTCACAGCAAGTCAACATCAAGAAATTTTCACTGTTAACATAAATACTGGTTAATATTATACATTATATATACACCACAAAGATAGGTTCCCCAATTGCCCTGTGTTCAAACCAGGGCAGAGTATCTCCTTACAGCTCCACGGATCCCATCATACCCTTTTAAGTATGCACATACTCCAGTAAAAAAGCAGGCTGATCCAAAGTATTCCTGCTTTGACTCACGAGGTAACAGCTATGACCTTCTACAAAACTACCCAACCTATTTAATTGTCAGAGCAATCTGAGATACAACTGAAGTAATGTAGCACATGAGATTTGTAGACCAGTATTGTCATCTTCCCCCTCATCCCCCCCCCCCTTTTTCTATCAAAAACATGTTTAGGAATATGATTACTGTAAAATAGTGTAAGATTAATCATTCTAATTTATTTCATTTTACCACAGTCCCATACAGAAGGTGAAGTGTTCATTACCAAAAATAAATTCCAGCAATAACTGGGATTGCTGCACTCATTCAGTGCATTTCAGCATATTTCTCATCCCCCCCCCCTTCTTTGACTAAAAAACATGTTTAGGAATATGATTACTGTAAAATAGTGTAAGATTAATCATTCTAATTTATTTCATTTTACCACAGTCCCATACAGAAGGTGAAGTGTTCATTACCAAAAATAAATTCCAGCAATAACTGGGATTGCTGCACTCATTCAGTGCATTTCAGCATATTTTGGTCAGACTGCAGATTTCTACATTCTTCTTCAAGATGTTTTACAATACAATACCATCAAAAACAGGGGTAAGGAAGAGGATCCATCCTTCATGAAAAATATTATTTTTATGAGTACACTGCCTCAACGCAGTAATGATTAGAGTTTCAATCACCTTTTCAAGGAAGCGAGGAAAAAGAGAGAGAAAGAGAAAAAGAACGGAGAATGCTGTCTGTTACTGTGACCCAATTTGAGAGCTGAAATAGACAAATTACTGTTTAGGGAACAGCATCCCTTTTCACTGTGTAGCAATTTAACCCAGACAATAAGTGCATATTTAAAATTCAATTGGTTTAAAAACATAAATGCTGCCAATCTTCCCTTTTCTTACAAGCTTCATTTGGTACACTGCCACAATAGGATGACTGAGAAGAAATATTTTGTAAAGTGTATTTCTGAGCCCTGTTTTTAATAGAATTTTGTTTGCTGTGGGTAAACACAGGAGATGATAGTATTTTATATGTGGGTCATTCAAAATTAAACCTAAATTTTACAGTCTGCACTTTTTATATAAATTAGTTTGCATTAAATCAGACTTCAAGACAAACTAACGATTTGACAAAAATAGAGAAACATGGATACATATCAAAGGGATGAGTCTAAACAGATCAAGAGAGTGATGGGACTATGTTAAAATTCACCTCGCAATAAGCTTTTTAGTGAAAGGCCTTTTACAAATTTATTTGTTTCACTGCTTTTCCTATCTGTGCATTAGGCCATATAAGTTTCCTTTTTTTTTCCCCCCAAATCTCGCAATAAGCTTTTTAGTGAAAGGCCTTTTACAAATTTATTTGTTTCACTGCTTTTCCTCTGTGCATTAGGCCATATAAGTTTCCTTTTTTTTTCCCCCCAAAGAAAAGCAGCTGAGTGTGTTAGATTATTTCTAAGCCCTCTATTATCAATGCAGATATCTAATGCCTCTCCTTATCCTCCTAAGAAATAATGCAATCCTAATTTATTTCTCATTAAAGATGCATTGTACCACTAATCAGCTAAAGGTATTTTACTTGATGCTTTTGAAGTTTATTTTTAAGTCTTCAACATTTTAATTGCTTTGCTTTGCCCTTGGGTTCCTAAAAATCAAATATAAACACAAAACTTCCTGTGGAAGTAAAATATAACCTATGAAATTTCCATTCTCTTAGACAACATTATAGCAGTGCAAATGTAAGCATTTACATTTACTGCTTACTATTTCCACTCGATTCCCTCTTCCTTGCCCCTCTCCTCTTTCTTTAAAGCAGCAAAATAAATAATTCTTCCCCTTGTTGACTTCAACTATTAGTGGCAACTGCTACGCTTCAGGACATTTACTTACTTCCTAGCTTTTGAGTATGTGTCTACTTCCCCCTGTCCTTCTATAATACACACTCTGGGAAGAAAATCCAGTTGCACAGGCCGTAAGGGTAACAGATATGCCCTGGTTAAGGCAATCTGCCTAATCAAGATCTCAGGACCTTGAAACAGGTGTCTGCTATAAGGCACAGATGTGATCTAATTCGTTGCAAAGAAGGGCATTATATCATTCAAGGTCCTTTTTATCTTTCTTACACATATTCATCAGTATAAAGTCTTGCTGTTATTTTATGTTTTGCAAAGGTAGGAAAGGTATTTGTTACAGAATTCAAATATGCAACCCTTATACTGAGGTATCCAAAGACATTCTATCCCCGAATGAACTTGCCACTATTCAGAAGTTTCAGTTGTAAGGAACACTGGCACTGCAGATGCCGGGATCTGTGATCCAGGAGCATTATTCCAATGTTGCCCACAATGTTAGAAGGCAAAAGCCACTTAATTTTGGGACAGTGAGTGCAGTCAAGGTCTTAGAAATCTCACAGTTACAGGAAGACCTGCCGATTAGTATTCCCAGTTTTAATTAAATCTGGTGTAGATACTGCCCTTGGGGACTAAAACATAGTGAAGATACTGTTCTGAAACTAGGACATAGCCTGACAGAGTCTTAGCAGAAAAACTGTAGCTGGCTGTAAACCAGACAACACAGTCAAGACAGACTGAGAGAGCTGAAGGGGTTCAGTATACTGAGGTATCCAAAGACATTCTATCCCCGAATGAACTTGCCACTATTCAGAAGTTTCAGTTGTAAGGAACACTGGCACTGCAGATGCCGGGATCTGTGATCCAGGAGCATTATTCCAATGTTGCCCACAATGTTAGAAGGCAAAAGCCACTTAATTTTGGGACAGTGAGTGCAGTCAAGGTCTTAGAAATCTCACAGTTACAGGAAGACCTGCCGATTAGTATTCCCAGTTTTAATTAAATCTGGTGTAGATACTGCCCTTGGGGACTAAAACATAGTGAAGATACTGTTCTGAAACTAGGACATAGCCTGACAGAGTCTTAGCAGAAAAACTGTAGCTGGCTGTAAACCAGACAACACAGTCAAGACAGACTGAGAGAGCTGACAGGGGTTCAGACTCCAGCTCTGCAACCGAATCTCCATTAACCATGGCTGTAGTGTGGAGGATAGAGGTTGACCTCATTTTTTTAAGTAAAGTTACTAGCCAATATTGGAATTAGTTGGCTCCTTTAGCTGGAGCAATTGATTATTCAAGCCAAGTATTTCTTTACTGGGAAATTGTCTATTTACAATGGAAAGATCACCATTTCTCCTGGGGAGATAATCCTTTGCGTTACTACTGATGACTTCTCTCATTCTCCACTGGCTATCTTCACTTTCTGCCTCAAAGATGAGCAAAAATAGAGCTTCAAGCACACATTCAGTGCAAACCTTCCTCTATCAGGTACAGTGTAAATTCTAACTGATCTTCCCACACAGCTCACTGGTGGCTTCTTACCATTTTAACTACCAATACACAAAGCATATTTAGTTAATCCTCCCATTAACCCTGAATGAATGACATCTTAAGCAAGGTCTGCTAATGAGACAGAGATCAAACTGATGCTTCATGGCAGCACTCAAATTTTTTCAGCATAATATTAAAAATGACATGTCATAGTTCACTTGCAGTAGTAGTGTTAGTACACATTCATGATGCACTTCTAACACACCACAGACCAACTTATTACAAAATAATAAACATTTAAAGGGAATGATTTTGCAAATATGATCAATTTTTAATTTTAATGAGTCTTTAATTTAATGTATTTTAAGAGAAATCAATCTCTTCTTACCCTGAAACCTACAGAAGATACCTAGGACTGTATGCCAGTGAGGAAAACACAGTTCTGGAAGTGTTATTGAGTATACAAATCCTTAATGTAATAATTAATGATAAGGTTTATTTCTTACCTTCTGAACTTACACAGCCTTATGGGCTGAGAGAAAAGTTTGCAGTTTTCTTTTAAAGTTCTTTATATACATTTAACAAGCAGAAGATTAATTGCTGAAACTTACTTTGATCTCACATACCTGTTACCGGGGTGTCTCAATACACTGTTTTATAGCTTTCTTCTCAGTTGTTTCTCTCTTTTTCCTCTTTCTATCCATGCTAATGGCAAACTGGAGGAAAATTCCATTGCAAGAAGTTTCTATATTAGGACAGCAAGGAATGTATTTGTAGAAATTACTCCAAACATTTAAGCAAAATATTTGTAAATGCTATTAGTTAAAAAAAAAAATCCCAAACTTGAGACTTTTTTTAATTATTATTTTGACTTATTATAATGAGCTGTCTTCTCTGTAGAAAAATACTGGAGTAGCCTGATACATTACAAGGCCATAGGAAAGAGTTCACCTAAACAAATCATAACCACTCATTTTCTTAAAAAAATGCATGTCAGTGTTTGCCAGGTAAGGGGAAAAAAGGCTTCATTGTGAAGTCTCTCAGTTAGCAAGAACAGTCAAGGTAAAAGGAAAAAAAAACACATTTGAAATCTGCGTTCCTTAACACAATAAAAAACTAGCAAATATGGAGTGCATCCATCAGTAACATTTATTTCTCAGCTGGGGAACTCAGGCAACCTTTTCTTCAACGTTTATGCTTATCTTTGACTCATTACTTTAATGCTACCAGAAAACTAAATTATGTCCAGCATTTTCACTGCAGAAACTTAACAGGGCCTTCAACTGCAAGTATGATTTCTTACAGTATGAGACACTGAAGCATTACAGAGGGAACAGGATAAGCTGAGCTTCCAGGAGGCTCTCATGAATTCAGACACTGATGGTGTCAACTTACATTCAATAAAATTATTTTAAATTAACACCTATGCCCAGAAATAGTCAGGGGAATTGTCCAGCCAGCTCTCCACGTTCAGAGGCTTAATAAAGAAGAAGAAGAAAGGATAGACTGATAGATTTTTTTCTTCCACAGACTGAACTTTCCTTGACTGAACTCTCCCTGAAAACTGGTACCATGACAGCAAGTAATGTACTACTGAGTATTCAAGCGCATTGCACCTTTTTATCACCTCAGCCCTGAGTAGCTAATATTTCAGTGATGAGTTCTGAACAAGACATGTGACTAATGCATTTTAATGCACTTAGAAGTCTTGATAAAAGTAACCATTTATCAAAGAAAGCTTTTTAGTGAAAAAGCCTTATGAGTTTGAATAGTCTTACAGCCTCTGCAAAGTAGAACCAAGTTTCACTCAAATTAAGACTCTAAAAGCCTTCAGAAACATTATTCAAAAACATTCTGATGTGCTGGAATTGTTAGCCACTTTCTAAGTGACATCAAACGAGAAGGAAATTAAAATCTTAGTAATCCTCTGAAATATCCTAATTTGATTACTTGACCTGGTATCAAACTGTTTGGAAGGGTTGTATTCAGAAATGTCAGCCTGTCATCATCTCTGCTCCTGGACAGTAAATTTCACGAAGCACAGTGTAAAAGTAGCAAAGGTACTGGGAAAATTTAATACCTAATATTTAGCATCAACCAAAATACGTGGAAGTGATTTTATTTCCTTACCCTACTTGTAAATGAGGACATTACTACTCTGAACTAAGGCACATCAAATGCTATGTGAATATTTTATTGAACAGATTTCACAATATGCTTTGGACAAATTGCTGAATAAGTTATTTGCAGTGTCTTGCATACAGAGTAATACTACTTCACTTCAGAATGAGGGTAATACATTCTTCAAATAATCATATTGTGAATTTTGCAGCGTCAACTAATTCTTTCAAGCATTTTCACCTAGAATCGGTCAAAAACCATGACTGCTTCCTTTACCCCATAGTTATGTCACTAGGTGCCACCATTAGCCAAAATATTCCAAGATGCTTTGTTTGGCTGACAAGCAGCTAAGGTGCTAGCTTTTCTTAACAGCAGGAGCCATTCAAGCAGCAAAAATGTTCTAGTTCTAAGCTGAAAGTAGGGTGTCCAGGGCTGGGAAATTGGTTCCTCAGTCTTTGTATACTTCTGAAGTTTTCACCTACAGTACTATTTAGTGACAGCTGGGAAAATAAGGAATGGCCACCTCAAAACCAAGAACTAGAGTAAGACAGCAAGGCTATCTTATGTGAGCTACAGAACAGTGATAAAAGGATAACAACTTTATCCTTTATAAAGGACATATATATGCTTTTATATCCTTTCCTATATATCCTTTCTATCCTTCCTATATATCCTTTATAAAGGATATCAATATCCTTTTTATATATTTATGTATATATGTCTGGTTAGTGAATTAAATTGTTGAACTTTTTAGAAAAGCTCTTGTGCTTACTCTAAAGGAAATAGTGCAAGAAGAAACTAGTCAACATTTTGAATCCTCTAAAGTTCTGTGTGTGTTTTTTATTAAAGGTCACTGAAAACAGAATCTACGATAGATTAGATACAAAGGCGTGTATTTGAAATTTATATTTGATTACAAAAGGTCTTTTAATGCTGAACAAGTTTGGAAGTTTCTAATTAGCTGTCAATGATCTAATAACATGTCATATTCAGTAAATGCATGATTAGAACTCCCCCTCATCTTTACACATAAATTACACTGTGTGTTAACAAAAAGAAACTCCCAGTGAGGCATGCTTCAGATTACAGAGTTGCACTCATCATATGCTTTTGACTTCACTCGCAACAGCATGTTTTCCACTTTCTGCTGGATGATACTACTGTTTAAGGGAAATCGAGAGCAAGAAAAGAAAATACTACTTTGAGATACCGAATACACTACAGATCACCATACCTTCTTCTGCTTAAGCTAGAGCAGATGATCAGTTTGGTTCACAGGCTTACAATACTTCTTCTGAAAGACAAAGAAGTCCCTACCCTTCAAGAGTGCTCCTACAGCTGAAGTCAGTTGATAAAGCATGTTCATCATCTGGTTGGATTGTTAAGTGTGAAACTGATCACCGTTCCTCTTTATCACTGCCACACAACACAGAGCACTCTCTATCCTAAGAGCAGTGGAGATTTCTTTTGAAAATGTATGCACGTGGAGGAAGAAAGCATGAGAAAAAGCCCTTTTCATACTTATGTTCAAGACATGCATTTTTTTAAACATACCAGTATCTGCTTTATGACAGAGAGCCTCTTCAACATTGCCATCTAACACAACATACACCAGAGACATCTCTATCAGCTATCACACTTTGAATGATCTTCGCAGAAAGGCCCAGCTGAAAGCCTCCACACTAGTATTGATTAAACTTGTCAATGAGCCACAAATTGTAAAAATCTTTACGAAGCTCTTTTCAACTTTTGTCTCAAGAAAAGTAGATCTGATAATTCACCTCCAGCAGATAGCAATTTTCAGTAAACATTTCCTTTTCTTTCCATTCCAGGGGGTATAATACAACTAAAGAAATCTGGATGATTGAGTGAGTTGCAGAACAAAAGCATTTGTTCAAAAGACTGAAACCCACAGTCAAAACGAGGCGCAGCTTTTAAAAGCAACAGGAAGCGTTAACTTTTCTCTGTTGCAGAGTACATCCCGATCGCACAGAGGAATTGTACAAGCTTTGTTCCTATTTATGAAAAACTATTTTTCACCACAGTTGTGGATGTAAGAATTTGTAGCCTGATGCATTTATTTTTGTGCCAATAGCCAATGTACTCTCAGTCTCGCCGCAATTCCATCCAGCTGAAGGCTGAAAAGAGAAAATAAGGCAGCACCTCTGGAGGACAGTGTGTATATATGGCTTCAGAAAGGACAGCAGAAGAATTTGGCTGGTCCAGAACATTTGCACAAAATTTTTTCAAGTTTTGTGTCTGTCAGAGCATGTATCAAACATACAAACACATGCGTTCTCTACATCAGTTACCCAGTGGAAGATTTTGGGAAGACCAATAGAAGAAGATGGTTTCCTACCTTAGGAAAAATGACATTTGCCAAACATTTTTACAACAATTTTTAAAATTCCTATGACAAACACTTGATTTTTTTCATTCTGTTCCAGTAAATAACTAACCAGGTTTTCAAAGTCAGCTGAGCACCAGCTACCCCTACTAGTTTCTGTGATTCCATCGCATTTAAGTGCTTCAGACAAAGCCGGACTCTTTGGGAAAAAGTCTCAGCAAACAATGATGATGTTATACAACACAAAAAAATGAGCTACTGAACTACATATCCTAACACAGCTGCCAGCCTCATCCACACTTGAAAAGCTACTGCAGGCTCAATGCTCTACTGTAAATACCAGCAGAGCTGCACAGTGTCAGAATAATGCCTTTTAAGATGGTCAATAACTACAATAACCATATTGTGCTATAGAGCAAAGGAACCAAGAAAGTAAGTGATTAACTGTGGGTTATTTTGTCTGATGATTACAGCTTACTTAAGTCCTACAATATAGTATCCACAATTCTTTAAGATTGGTTATTTTTACATTGCAAGGAGAGAGAAGAAAATGGATCTGCGTATGAAAGGGGGCACTTCTGAAAGCAAATGCTGGCATAGAGACTTAAATGTTTCAAAAATATTTACACATTTCTGCTTTCAAATGCCCATCTTCAGACACTGTGGTTTTCATTTGAACAGAGAATGACCTGCAGTATCACTGAGTTCACTGAGAATTACAGGGCAAGAACTCAGGGAAAAGTAATTTTGGCAACCATCCATTAGGATGAACCTAATCACTGCCTTCCAAATAGCTTTCTCCTTTGTATATACAAGAACTGTCGGTATATAGTGCTATCAGAACAGAATATGGAAAAAAGAAGAAGCCTAAGGGATGCAATAGGATACATTAATCTGGAACTTCACTTCTAATCCAATTTAAAGACTGCTTATGATCACAATTAATTTTGGCAACCATCCATTAGGATGAACCTAATCACTGCCTTCCAAATAGCTTTCTCCTTTGTATATACAAGAACTGTCGGTATATAGTGCTATCAGAACAGAATATGGAAAAAAGAAGAAGCCTAAGGGATGCAATAGGATACATTAATCTGGAACTTCACTTCTAATCCAATTTAAAGACTGCTTATAATCACAATTAAATTACAAAATTCCTGGGAATTTTTACTCCTTTGGATTCTGGAAAAATGAGGCTAGAATAATATTGCAAAGCCCTGTTTTGATATTATCTCACCGATTTGAACTATTCTTAATTTTAAATAATGACAATTTCTCTTGGCTTCTTGGACACCAAAATCAAACTGGATTACTTTCTTTGTCATAACGATTATATGAAACATAGATTAAGGTGGCCAAATTGTTTCAGACACTAATAAATTTGTTGGATTCTACCTGCATATGCTAGATCATCATCCGACTAATTATGCATCTACAATGTTCTTCATTGTGAAAACTCCTTCATGACAATCAATGAACACTTTTTTCTTTTGTAAAATACAAATGAAATGTATGTTATTTTTAGAGTCAGCTCAAGATTTCACACCAACAGTAGTTGCAAAGACAGGAAGCAAGAGCACAATACTATATATTAAACTTTCTATGCAATACATTAAATTCTGGTATCCTGTGGAGACATAATCGCATTAGAGCTCTAAGCACATGTAATATTTCTATTTATTGACATGTTGGCGAAAAAGAAGTACCCTTAGCTCATTAACATAATTTCATATTCATATACCAACTAGAGAACTATATGTCACATGGTGACTGGTTACACTGTCCTTCACATTGCTATTCAGTAAAATATTCATAGGCATACAAGTCTCAAGTAGAGTTTACCAATTACTTCCAACTGCTGAATTTCATTAGAAACAAACAAAAACCAACATCCTATGACTTTCAGGCTCCAAGATGCAGACTCCTGTCCAAGATAAATGATGATAAAACTTTGATTCCAGACTCACATACTCTGGGACAAGTCCTTCAGTAAGCAAGGGGTTGTAAGGTACACTGACTACCAAGGGAAGGTTTTATCAAAGCCCATCAGCAGGTTGAGCAGAAGTGCCCAGGATTGTGTCTTTCCATGGTCTAGGAGTAAGGGGTAACAAAGCAGGTGAGTGTCAATAACATGCTTTGTTAAACAGATACTGGACTGGGAAGACCCTTGAAAAGGCTAAATTAACAAATGAACGAAAGCCAGCACAACCTACCACAATTGTTGGGAACTATATCAAGGAGTGTGGCCTATGTGTGTCCTCTTTGGACCTCCATGAGCTGTTCTGCTATGTTAATGAGTTCTGATATGTTAATGTGCAAGTATAGAAGTATTCTGGAGGCAACAGAACATTCCCTAATATTTTACTACTATATTACTAAACTCTGTTTTTTTGTACTTGTGCATATTGTTGTCTGCAAAGATATCAGAAACATGATTTCACTTTGTTTCATACATACAGACATGCTTTGTTGATACATCAAGCACCAAAACAGAGAAATTTTTATTTTGAAAGGGACCTCCGGAGGTCATCTGTCCAAACCCTGCTCAAAGCATGGTACTTAAGCTGAAATAAGCACATAACCTCTTCCTCCCTTAACACCCAGCATAAAATATTTATGAAAAATAAAATCTTATTTTGGCACCCTCTGATCACAGTTCCACTAACTGTTCCATTTTTGTTAAAGAAAATACAATGGTATTAAAAGGCTCACCGAACCAGTTTCACACCCTGGGCAGCCATGTTGTTTTGCAGCCATTTGCTTATTGGTCTTTAAGTTGGCAAACTGGAACAAAATGTCACAGAAACAACAGAAGTCCCAACATCTACAACAACCTGGAATTTTACTCTGAAAATTCCATTCCACTTGAAAACAGAGCTTTAAGTCCTTTGTAACAAATGGGACAAGGTTATTTTGTAAGAATCTACTTGTTAGCAAGTTATTTTTATTCTTATCATTAAAACCTGTCTTATTTGTTCAAAGAGAATGCCAGTCTGATCTACTGATCATAGCTTTTGTATATCCATGGTTTTCCACTTTTAGAATGCATGAATCCATGCATAAAAAAAAAAAACGTGTTGTTGTATTTCGTCTCCTAGAAGCCTAATATTGTAGACATACAGAATTTTGGCTGCCAAATCTTTTTGTCAAGATGAGGTTTTTGGAAAAAGCCATTTATATCTATTAAGTCACTACAGCTAGAACCAGATTCCCTTGACTGTATACCTTAAGCAAACCTTATTCTGACTTGCTTTCTTCTTTAATAAATTTGTCTGAAACAAAACATACATGTGCAAAAAGAGAAATGAAAGAGCACTGGTTTTTTTTCTTATTTATTTGTTTGCTTGTTTCACATAAAATGCAAAGTCACTGAGAAGTCAGCCACAGGAAAATGGCATGTGTTCTACAGTGCATTCTACATACATTCTACAGTGTGTCTGCCTACATGTAGGGTACTACTAAAACTCCCTAGTATCAACCCAATTTATAGCTGAGATTCCAAGACCTTGCTCCTTGACACACTCTTCCCAGGGTAATTTTCATTCCCAGAAGCACAAAACAAACCAAACAAGATTTTTTGGAAAATGTTTGAATACTATGATCTAGATGAAGAAACAACGTTAGTTTAAGTACGTTACCAAGGTGTAGGTTATAAAAAGAAAAAAATAAACCAATTAGTTGAGTGCCAGCCATTGCTAACCAATATACACACGTCAAGACCTGTTCTTTTTTTTTTTTTTTTGGGGGGGGGTGTCCTTAACACATTTCTTCGTAATAATCCAGTAAGAATCTCAGCTTTTATTTTTTAAAGTTTCTGATCCCTCTATTGGCTGAAAATAACCTAAAATAACCTACAAAGATCATCTGTCTGCAGCACATTAGCTCATATCCCCAAAAAATAAAGAAAAAAAACCACCAAGAAAATTCTTTAAAATGTTGAGTTGATCGCTATTTTGGGGACCTGACTAATTTTTACATGTTTGGGTTTGGCAATGTCAAGTAATCTGCTTGCAAACACTCAGGCACACCATGTCAAATTTAATAGAAGCAGGAAGGATATTCTCATGCTTAATAATTTTTGAGTTCAATAAACATTTCTCACCTGCTGGATTTGCTGTCAAGGCATCATACACTTACTCTCTTTAGATACTACTAATTGTATTTTTGGACTTCCTCCCACTTCTTATTTCTGAAATCTGGCATGATGGATAAACACTCCATAGCTGTTTTACTCAAGTCTTACCTCCAGAGATGCTTTCAAGATGCTCTTACAGTACCAACAGGTTTCCCTTGGAAGATAAGCATCAACTGAATATTGGTTAAGATTTCTTCTGCCTAATCAAACTTAGTATCTCGAGATCTTTACTGAGAGGAACACATTCCTAGTTAATTACGCAGTGCTATCCATACATTAAAAAACTTTCTTTTGCCAGGTCAAGCTCAGCCTATTTCTAGTGTAGTACTTGTGCTATGTCTGTTCTTAGAAGCTGTGCGCTCAGAAGTCAAGGCACTTGAGGTATTTATTCAAATGAAGTATAATTAATATAGGAGTACTACCTCGACAAAAATTAGTTGCTGTGCAAACATGCAGAATTAAAAAATACAAAAGCTATAGCACTGACAGCAATACCAACTTGATGTACAAGTACTAACATATATAAAATTCCAAAATGTGTATAAAAACGTCTTTTTACTGAGCTAGAACACAAATACATTATTTCATAGTACTACATTTCAAAAGCCTTAATTTTTCATAGTACTACATTTCAAAAGCCTTAATTTTTTATCATCCCATTAAAGATAAAATATGTGGCCCAATATAATATTTGAGATTGCTACTTTTAGATCTGAATTTCACTCCTTCCTATCTTTTCCATTTTACCCTGTTTCTTTAACAATGGTCCTGAAGTCAATGCTGTCTTTTTACTACCAGGAATTCAAACAGAGCAAACTACAAAGCTTAAGAGTAATCTCAATATATATCCTTGTCTTCCTTCCGCTATCCTCATTAAACTGTTGTAACAATCAATAAGCTACTTATTATTATAAGGTAACATACTCTGTAATGCTCTCCCAGCTAAATTCTTGCCTCAGGTTGTAAACAAAGAGCTATGGTCCATATATTCATTAGTACAGTTCAACAATGCTTCCTAGTGCCTGCTTGCACACACTTGCAATATCAAGCCAGACTCTCCACAGGACTCCATAAATTTCACTCTGCATTGCAGTTCTTGCTCCATTTGCCACATGTAAATTTCAACTCACATCAGAAAAATCTGTTATATTTAGTACTTTTTCCTCTTCTCTCTCTCCTGGACTTCACTAGATTTCTTTTTAAGTCAATGCCCTTGCCATGGGCAATGCAAGTCCAGTGCCATTACAAAATTACTACAAGCCAAGGACTTCTGTCAGTTTAAAGGCTCTTACGACTTTCTTAAGACCACAAGCTGCAGGGGACAACTGTCAGGATTAGGTTTAATAATTTACAGTACACCAGATTCTGATGACCATATGATATTGATGTTTAATCTGGTTTCAGCTGCACTAGTGTGCTATCAGTGTGCTTTATTGTCTTCATGCTTTCTGGACATAGAAAGTACTTTTTTTTTTTAAGATTATATTGGGTTGATGCTGACTTTATTTTACACTTCTAGGTAATTATCTTTCAACAATAGAAATAATTAACGTCTGGAATACATATGCATCACAAGTTTGCAAGGTCATCTTAGCAAATAATAGATTGGAAGAAGGACAGTCTATACACATTTTATGGAAATTCATTGAATGTTTCCGTATTTCATCCGTATATGACTTTGGATGCTGTTTTCCAATACAAAGAACAGTGAGTAGAAATGGAGGTAAAAAACATAATTTCTGTTATGGCAGGAGCTATCAAATCTAGAGGGAATTCTTTGAGGATGCTTCCCTGGAAGAAGTTATTTGAAAAGGCAGCATTTGGTAAGGCATCAAACCAGCAACTGTCACAGCAATAAGATTCTACATAAGGCACAAGCCAGAAAACATCCCTTGTTAGTTATAACATTAGTTTATTCACAGTCCTACTCTTCATTGGCATAATATAATAAATATGCAAATTTAGTAGTTAACGACAGCAGTTATTTCCCACTTTTGCTTTAAAACCCAACGGGAAAGAGTTACTGCTATATACATATCTGTTTTTAGCAGGCACATAAGACCCACCAGAAGATTACAAATATTCTGATTTTCCTGAACTTCTTCATCTGGTTATGAATTTGTTTCTTATAAATGAGCACCAGATCAGTGTCAAGGGATTCTTAACATACGCACAGCAACAGCAGCAAAAATCAGGATCTACTTCTCTTCTGCAGGACTCCCCGAGGAACTGTATCTGATGACTCAGACACTTTATTACTTGTTTATGGTGTTTTGTATGCATGGAGCTGTGGAAAACGATAAAAACTGGTACCTGGGGGTAAAGGAAGAAGAAAATAGAAAGATGACTGATCAAAGCAAATGCTTCTGCCTGCCTGATTATAAAAGGAACAGAAACCAAAAAAAAGTTCTAGGTCACTTGCAGCAACACTTATCAAGAGTGATTGACTGAATGTTCATCATATGGTAAAGCAGACTGCCCAAAGAATAGGCACTAGACTATATCACCTTTCACACATATGCTTCTAGGTCAAATCCTGTTCACCCTGTCTGCAGCAGTCAAAACTTGTCATCAAATTAACAGCTGCAGGTGGTCCCATTCCACTGCAAAGGAGAAAAAATGTCAGTGTGAAGTCTGCAGGTAATGCAAAGATCAGAATGGAATGATTCTCTCCCTACCCTCAGACTAAGGCAGAGCTCGCTTAGCTGTTACAGGCATACCCTGCTATATGTCAAAGATGTTTTCCAGAAAAATGCAACAGTTAGAGATTCAATGAACAGTGAAGCCATTTTCCCCGTAAGAATTCGTGTAGCAGAGGGGGACTGTATGCAGATGCTTAAGAAAAACTCAAGGACATTACAGTGCAGCATAAGATTCTCCCATTCAAATCCTAATACCACTGCCATGGGAAACGAGATCTCAGTGACACAAATGGAAAACAAAGACTGCAGGGATGCTACTGCATAGTCACCCAACAAGATCCTCTGTGCATTTTTACTACTACTGGTATTATGATCAACAACAGAACTCTGAAAGAATGGACAGAGAAATGACGAAAAGCCGAGTGTTATTGTCTCTCTTCCCTCACATCAGGGTTTCATTATCCCCAGGGGGTGGATCTACACAACCAAGTTAATTTAGCATACTCACCAGTAAGCATGTACTGAAGTTGCATAAAAGAAATGTATCTTGCAGGAATATTTTCTCAGTACACTTCACCACAAAAATGTTACAAGATGCAAAGTCTGACAGGTCTATCACAGGCAGTAAGCAGTTTAGAAAATCTAAGACATGAAACACAATCCTCATAGGATAACCAGACCTATTCAGATTTCTGTACAGCTAACAAGCCCTGGGGAAAAGCCTATCAAAAAGTAATTCCCGTAACAATTTTTTTTTTAACTGAAAGGAAATTCCTTGAGGGAGACACCTAATTTTTGTTACTTCATCTTAAAAGAAATTTGTAAGACAACACGAAGCTTCTTGAGGATGAGTTGTTTGTTTTTTTTTTTTTAAACCATGAAAATCAAAGTAAGACTTATATAAACTTGCAAAGCATTTAAAGAATATGGAAATAATGTTAAGCACACATCAAGAGTCTCCTTGACCCTGTAGCGTTCTGAGAACAACAGGAACTGTGAGACAGTCTGCTTTGTAGTATTAAACGTATCAACATTTTGTTGTTACTAATGGGTCTGTGAAATGGATGAAAACATTTTACAGTATAACTGCTACACAGATGAATAAGTAAATCCAATTTGATATCTTAGTAGACTACAGTACAAAGCAAGACAGGCCATTTTTGTCATAAGGGAAGCTTATGACAAAAGGGAGGCTTATTTCTTTTCTTCCGTAGCATGCAACCTCCAAAAACACCACTCAGCTGACTACAACTTTGAATTAATATCTATAAATAGCTGTTTCAATAAAATGTTTTATAGCAAACCATAAATCCATTTTCCCTTTTTCTTAAATGTCTTAATACTAATTATGACATAGATGCAATATTTGCTTTCCTTTTGGGGCTGTATGCTTACTGTTTATATGCAAATATTAAATAAAAGGTTAGAGAAGTCACTAAGCTTACTCTCAGTCTGAATCCAGCATGTGTCATAAAAAGCAAGGCAGGTGGAAAGGCAAACGAATATGAGGTAATAGAGATTTACATTGTACAATACATTCAAACAGACAAGGGGATTAAATGTACCTTTAGGAAATCTGGTATTTTATTTTCTTCCCTTTTTCCTTCCACCTCCCCAGAAGCCAGAGTTTGCATCACATATTCTCCCTTTACAATTTTACAATTTTAATATTTAGTTTGCTATTTACTGTTGAAAAACAAGCAAACAGAACTAATGGCAAGCCTGCGACCCTGTAGAGTTCATAGTTTAGAAAACCCAATATTTGGAAGTGTGTACACAAGTTTAAAAAAAGAGAGAGAACCCTATAAAGACCTGAACTTCTTTTATAAGAAATAATATGTGAATTTTTCTGTTCTGCAGCTTTATGATCAAATAATCTATCTAAACAAAGTATCCATTACCAACAGTGTCAGAATTAAATCAGTATTAGCTATTCCAGAACTGCTTGGAAAATATTCCTAATGTAAGAAAAGACCAAAGTGACAAAGCACTGCAGAAACAGTACATCAAAGCTCTACAGAAGAGACAGAGAAGAGGAAGGAGAATCAAATCTCCACTACAACTAACCACAGCAAGAATGACAAGTCTAAGAAATGTGGTGTCCAAAGGCTAACAACAGACATACTTGTGAAATCCCACCCACACTGACTCCAAACATACGGAAGATAAACCTGTAAGAGGATGAAAGTCTAGAGACTTCTTCAGTAAGAATCATCTCAATAACTGTAAAAGCTAAAGAACCTGGAAAAAACACCAAATTTAATTACAGTTTCTGGTCTCCATGGTCTACTTATACTTTTTTCTGATAGTAACAGACAAGGGACAGCAGGTCTGCTTCGGTTTATGCCCTACCTTTTTAAAATTCATGCTAGGTAACTTTAGAACCAGTTTGAAAAGTCACTCTGAAGGTATGAAATCATGCAAACTTGAAGTCCAGGCAATGATCCTGAATAGTGCTGTTGACTCAAGAACTTGGGAAACATCCATCAAGAGGCTGCCCTGAATGTTTTACAGCACTGCTCTCCTTCCTTCCCACTGCAGTCAAAAGATCAAGTTGGGATCTCTCATGAGAAAAAGAAAATGATGCTTCATTTTCAAACACTAAAGAAATCTCCCCAAGCTCCCAGAGAAACAGAAAAGTGGATTTTTTTATGTATAGAAAGTGTAGAAATAAGAGGTGGAGCTGTGTCTTCTACACAGGAGTCATCCCAGTGTCACTAATTTAGCGGTACAGAAGGAAAATTAGAGGGGAAAATTACCCTTTTCATTATCTTTATAGGAAGGGCACAACCTTTATCTTCACACAGGAGAATGAGGAAGAAAACAAACATACAGTCTTGGGTTACTGTGAAGGAGGAGAGAGGACACAGCACTTCAAAGGTAGCAGTGATGTACCCAATAACTGCACATGTTAAATATGTGCAGAACCCAATGATTAATGCTTGAATCCCTGAACTTCCCGATAGCTAACCTTAAAGAAACATGCACTGATCTACCTTCCTTCTTCTATTTAACCTTTACATCTTCTACTTTCATCAGGCTCATTCACTACCCGAGAGCTTGGCAAAGATTCCTGGTTCTGCTAAAGAAAGCCATACACATGCACATTTCAACACAAGCTTGCTCAGAGACTGTTTTTTCCAAGCCCTCACACAGCTCTGTGAAAGTCAGGAATCTGAACACCTACACTTCACAAGAGGCATAGCTATAATGATCCAAAACACTCGCAACCAATGTGTACAAATACATCCCATCAATACTCAATGAGAAAATACGGCCTGTAACTGCCTCTGCTCCCTGAATCATAATGGATGAATTAGCCTCCCACATCTAAAAGCAACAGAGACTAATACTGTACTCACTGCATCTTTTTTAAATGCAATATTTAGTTTTGTGTGAGGGTTATCTCCCCATCTGACTTTTCTGCATGCTCACCACACTTTTTTCTTAACTAAAACAGCCATATTTATCTTGCTGATTTGCAGCGTGCCACTCGCTAATTATCACAGGAACGGGGGATTCTTGTTTGTTTGTTTGTTTTGGTGTGGTGGGTTTTTTTCTAAATCACCACTATTAACAGACACCAGGAAGGTGAACCACACAGGATCTTGCTCCATGGCTATTATGCTGCAGATCACCAGAAAATAACAAGCTATGAAAAATGTTCTAGGTCATTTTACTGCAGACACCGGAGAGTTCTGTTCTCTGACATGTTTTGAGAACTAATTAAGTAACTCCTCATAGTCTGAATAGGGATTATTTTTCATTCACTTCACATTCAGAGGAATTCTGTATTCCTTTTTCAAAGACAGAAGCTGTCCAAAACCCTTCACAATGAAAGAAGATCAGGATCAGGCTTCTCCCAGTATTTCTCCTATAGAAATTTACAGATCAAGCATACATTTACCTGTATCTGATGCATATTTCACTTGCCCCAATAAAGAAACAGGTATACAAAAAATGACAACAGGGAGCAAAATTGCTTCCAGGGCTGTGTGAAAAATTATGTGCTTACACAGTTATATAATTTCCTATTACCAGATAGGACTTTCCTTGCATATGACTGGGAAGCTATAGACTTGGTTTATTATTTGTAGCCTTTTCCACTTTTAACTTCCAACAAGTAACAGCGTCATCAGTCCACTGTGTCCCAGACACTGTAAATAAATCATGCTTCACATGATAGGCTGTCATTCCTTTAAGAAATTCTGCTTTGTCAACATCTTCCATAATACATTACAGTATGGGATGTAAACCTTGAATAAAAATACACTATCATAATTTAGGAATAACAATACGCTCTATTTTTGAGACCTTAATGACAACAGGGTTCAGTGGTTAGAGTGAAAGATTAGGAAATGGTATTCATAAATTCCTTTCCTTGCCCTGCCAATGACTTCCTCTTTATCCACATTGTTAGTGGGCTTATTTTGTAATGCTGATCCATATCATATTAGTGCAACTGAAACATAAAGACCATACTCTTACTGCAGTCCCATCTGTCATACCAGGAAAGTTATTCATGTCTGTTTGTCTTTCTCTGTTCTATCAAAAGTTGAGGACAATTGTATTTACCAGCTTCATGCAGCGCTATACAATTAAATGAAACCACATATGATAGGTAGTCTGCAAGCAGATAGATATAATTGACTAAAGAATTATGAAGGGCTGTTACCTAAACTTGTATTAAAAATGGTAACTGAATTGAATCCTGTCCCATACCACAAATCAAATACTTTCTGAGGCCTGGAAACTTCAGATATATGGTTGCAAACTTCATTTTAGATTAATTTGGCAGATGAGCACTGCTGAAGTAAAGCAGCAAGGGAAAAACAAATACACTCAAAGACAAAAGAGCATCCAGTCTATTAACATCGGCTGGATAGAAAGAGAAAAGACAAAGGTTTCTAGCTTAATTTTGGAGAGCTAAGAGATTTGGATGGTTTCCAAGCTTTTTGAGGGTTTCCATCAATAGCACAAATACATATTTAGAAATGAGTAGTGACTGTAGGTTTCAAAAACTAATTATGAGTTTAATTCAAGTATTTTGCTATGGACTGTTGTAAAAAGAAGTGAACCCGTTGCAAATGAGCTAATGACATCAACAGTGAAAGCAGAGGACTCACCACAACTTAGGGAACAAAGGGTAACTTTGTTGATGATCTTGAGGTGGTGAAAACTGCAGGTTTCCTCCAGAACCTTCTGCCTTACTAATTCTCACATTAAAAGTCACAGGATTTTTCACAGGATTTCTCTTTTATGAGTAATTATACTACTTCCCTCAGTGACAAGTGTTGCAAATTGAGTAAATACTAGCAAAAAAATCATTTAAATTTTGACACCTCCTCCTCTATTAATTCACGAGTTCCTCCCTCATTTAGTTTGCAAAGGAAGAACAAAAGAAGCAAGCAACCATAAGGGAAATACCGTAAAGGGTTGAGCAGTGAAGAGCCTTGTGGCATTTCCCATTGAATAAACAGGCCTTAAACATCTGGTGCCTTTTTCCGAATCCAAACAGCTGTCTGCCCTGGCCAGCAGCAGCACGCTGGGGACAGGACATGCCATGCACTGATCAGGATCAGTTCACTGCTTCCCAAAACATGTTTTCCCGTGTACAGCTCTGTATCCCATGGTGGGGTCACCCTAGGGCAACACAAGAGTTAGGGCTAAAAGCTCTTTTTAAAAAAAAAAAATTCTTATTAATGTCCTCCAGGGCAGAAGAGGTCAAGGGAAGGTGGGCAGCGCCGGCAGCAGGCACGGGCCAAGGCGCCGCTGAGGCACCAGAGCAGGGCTGAGCCCTCAGCGCCGCCCGCAGACGGTTCTAGAAACCGCCCGGCTGACGCCCCTCGGGCATTCGGCCACAGCAGGTCGACAGCGGGTGTTGAAAACACGTTATTTGTGAGAGAAACCCGGGCACCGCTGGGATGACACCAGGCCAGTTAGGAGGGAAATGCAGGCACCCTCCTACACACCCCCACGACATCTGTGAGGCACTGTGAGGAGGGAGCCTCGGAATCTGCTTTAAGCCATCTTTTCTGGAGGTACTTACGCAGCAGACGCCACAGTCTCCAGCCTCTTCAGAAGCCGCCTGCTCCCCCCAGCTCGGTTTGTAGCATGGCACCTCCGGCCCTGCCGCCATTTGCGGTTAAAGCGACCGCGCAAGGTGGGGGTGGGCAGGGGGACAACTGGGTGCAGAAAATGCTGTCGGTCACTGTTAACTGCTGCAGGGTGGCACAGGTATTCAACCAGGAAAAAAAAAATTACTCAAGTTTTAATTTAGAGAAGGTTGCTAGAGAAGGGCACCCCATGGGAAGAAAGTATGGGAAGATTTTAGATTGATGAATAAGGAAAAGTTTCCACAGAAACTCTGATTGGCAGCCAGCGGTGGTGGCTGGGAGCTGAGGTGACCTTTCAGCGGCAAAAATCCCTCCGCTGCAAAGAAGGTGGCAGATGCTTTGTGCAGCGAGGAAAGCTTGTCGACAAAGCCTGAAACTTTGATTTCTGCTGGAAAAGAGAGCCGGTGAAGGGCACATGAGCCTCCTTCAGACACCTGAGGGAGGGCTGGGCTGCCTGCCGGGGCCTGGACTGGAAGGACCTCACCCATCTGTGTGCGCTCCCGACTTCACATGAGCCAAATGCCACCTGCGTCTGGACGGAAATGCCTCAGAGCTCATCCGAAATGCCTGAAAATACTGTCCCTGTGTTTTCTAATGAGCCACAGGATTGATAGATCTATATTGCTGTTGCTGTATTCAGATTTCAGCCTTGTGTAATACCTATCTCCGTGAGGCTGGGGTGGTTGACAGGTATCCAAGAGGAGATGAAATTCAGGAGGATGACAGAAAATGTGTCAGGGAAAGTGGCATTACTGATCACCCCTTATCATAATGGCCTTTCCTCCTGTGCCGCGGAGATAACACATGCGCCTGCTGTTCAGAGAGATGACCACTCACTGTGTCTGTAATATTACACAGGTAACTGTTTCTTGACTACGATCAAAAGACTCTTTTCAGATACCGATATCCTTGGTCCAAAATACCTGTCAAAGAAGATGACAGGAAAAATGTTGCAATCAATAACACTTTCAATTTCTCAACTTTCTATAATACTGTCCTTGCTGCAAATTGGAGGGGGAAAAAAGACCCAAAACACTATACTTTTTTCTTTGATGAACATTACAAAGTTCATCCTTTAATGCTGACTCCTGGACACTGCAGATATCCAGGATGCTAAGATAATTTGCAGATTCAGTTTTTGTTTCTGAACTTTGCAATTTGCCTTTCACAAGTAAAACCAATAATTGGTTGGAACAACACCCAAGGGCATCTGATATAAAAGGTTATGATGTGTCACAGTTGTCTGACATTCCAGATTGATCTGCAGAAAGCTAAGATGTGCATGAAATTAAAAACCAAATATATACATTTTAATCATGTTTTGCCATGTCATCCCACCAACCTGTTACAACTGGGAAAGTACAATACTATGTGCTGGCTCTCAATATTGTTTTACAAGTACCGTGCACAGATTTAACACCTACAATAAATATGTCAGAGTCAGTCTCTCATTGGTGTTTATTTACCTGTTGATGTGAAGATGGTTTGAGAAAAATCAGCCCCTCATAAAAATGCAAAATTTGTATGCAAGATGTGGTGACTGGCTCAGGCTATCTGCAATGCTGCAGGTTTTTTTGCTTGTCGAATCACACCTGTTTGTCTAAATTATGCAACATTTCAAAAACTTTGTTATTTGGGAATTCTCAGAAGAGATTCTAATTCTCAGAATTTGCCCCTTGCAAAGTTGCACTGTCTGCGTGAACCTTGACTGCTTGTTAACAGAAGTATTCATAGACTGTTTTTTTTGTTGTTGTTTCCTAGACAACCACTCCAGGTTCCCCCCAGAGCTCTTGCTTTTGTGTTCCCTGATTAAGATGTACATGCTGCCTTTGGCTGATCTTGTTTGTGGGAATAGTATTAATTTTCATAGGTGTGATATTGATTAACTTTTTATTTTCTCAAACAATATTAATTCCAGTATTTTATAAAGAATGATAGGATTACATGAATTTTAACTTCGCTAAATTATAGCTTAAGCTCCCTAATGTGGAAATTATTCTAGTTTTTTTGCTCAAGGCAATTTCTTATTTACACAACAGACATTGAATTCTACAGTTCAGTTTTTCTCAATTTTTATGCAGACCAGACATAATTATAACACACTCCTCTTGTCCTGAGCACTCCTAGAGCTCTCTTCTGAGTCACGCGACTATGGCATTTTCTGAGTTCGTAACTCAAGTTGTAACTCAAATTTAAATGGCAGGGATGTGGCTCCTCCATTGTGGCTACTACTGCTACTTCCAGCCCCTTGCAGAAGTTTTCCTGACAGCATGAAGGCCATCAAATCTACCATCTTGTATTGCCTTGCGTTAGTCTTAGTCTTGCCTTGGTCTTTGGGTAGATGATTAAATTTCAGCTGTGGCGAAATTTCACTTTACTCAGTGTAAAATCAAATTGGGGGTGAGGGAAGGAGGGGTAGAACCGCACTAACATGCGGGTCTAGGTGAACCTGGCTCATTAGCTCCTCTCTTACCACCTGAAAACAGATCCGTTACTTCACTGGCCAGATAATCCCATACTGAAATAACTCCAAAATTTGGAAGAGGAACCATGCTTGGAAAAAACACGGAAGTGTTAACTTAAAGTGCAGATTGAGTTTAAGTGCCTTCCTCCATAGGAAAAAAACCTCAAGAATGTGCTTAATGGGCTACAAAATCAGGACCCCAAGGGGAGCTAAGATCTGGCCAGCAAGTGTAGTATCTCCCTATCTTTGCCTACCAAAATTACATTCCTTTGTCTCTCCAAGCACTTACTATATTAAAATATTAATATACACGTTATGTTGCTTTACTAAAAATTAATTATAGATTGAGTCTTTATTGGCATGAAGCTAGAGTTCATAATATGATTACAAAATCTTACATATTGGACAATATATATCTGATTTGTATTTCATAATACATTGAAAATGAAACACTTTAAGCCATATTTTTTCTAGTGTGTATCTATTTTGTATTTTTACAACACGGACTTTTATTTTTGTGAGATGCTTGAATCTTGCAGAATTTACACAACCATTGAATGCATCTATTTTACTTGCTGAAAACTTGTCTCAAAATTAAGTAGGCCATTTTGCTTAATATGAAAAGCAAAAAATACTGTTTCACGAAGATGAAAATGCAAGAATCTCAAGCAGAAACCATTATATGTGGTTTTCACCAACACTGTAAGAAATAAATAATGGAGCTCATTTTTATAAATCTCCGTCAACAACTAGTACTGTGTTAATTGTATTTGTAAGGTGACCTGGGGAATACAAAAAATGGATGAAAGGTGAGTAGAACTTTCTGATTTTATTTTTATATAGTTTTTCTTAGGGAAAAGCATCCATTTCTCACGCTGAAGGAAAGTCCATTTTGCTTCATGCAGTTTATGAATCCTTTCGGGTATAACTCACTATCTGAATAATATCTGAATTCGCTACCTGAATAAGTTTTTTGGAGGGGTTTAACGTATCTTAAATTAGAAAGATTACTTCTTTAAGAATAGTGGGAGAATGAATTCCCAGAGTTTTACTGCTTGAATGTAATTCTGGAGCATAAGCCCTTTTGTAAACATTGGACTAAATATACAACAGGTTTTCTGCTAGTATGCTGCTTTAATATTTTTTACAATACCCTTTTTACTGTTGCCTTGTTTTCTCATGTGGCTCTTTTTGGGGGAGCATCATACACAATCAGTCAGCTTTATATGTTTCAGAATCACTTCTGATGCCTTTCTTTCACACTAAAAAGCCTCTGTAGTACATTACACCACTTTACAAATGGGAATCTCATACTATGTTCTTTATGTACACATGTAAATTGCTTTCATTTATTTATGCCAGTGGCCTCTATGCCTGAATTGTATGACTGCTGAATAAACAACTTTTCTCCCTGAATTACTTTTTTCATGCCATTCATGTCTGCTGCCATGCAGTACAAGGTGTATGTAACCACTCAAAGTGAGGTGCGCTTAACCTCAGAACATGAGTTGGTCCTAAAACTCCTTGGAAATACCTTGGAAATCCTTTCCGCCAACTGCCTACTGGAGGAGAAATATGTTTGCACAGATTTCACCAGTGAAAGTCTCAGTGCCTCTTTTTTCAGGCACAACTTTGTTACAAAAAAGAATAGTGAAAGATGTTTGCTTTTATTTCCATCCTTCTGATAATCGACTATTATGAGATCTCTGATCTGCAAACAAGGGAACATCACATGAGCAACAACTGTGGCTCTCCCTAGACTCCCCACTTGCCATTTCCAATTAAATGTTCCTGGAATGTTCAAGCTTACTCTCAATTGTATTTCAATTTTCATTAGGTCAAAACTAGGCTCTTCTCTCCTTCCATGAAAATTTGCTGTTTCCTTGAGAGTAAGAGAAGGAAAACTGGCATATAGGTTTATAATGAACACACTCTTGAAGAGGGAAGGTTGAATGACCTTATTTTATTAACTTTGGGCTATATGTCATCTGTTCCATGACTTACCCATCCAATGTCCTTTCCCTCTTCCCTCCAAAACAATGCCTCCCCAACTGCCTATGTCCAGTTGTAGTCTATGGCAGTACCTCTCCTACTTGCTGTCCATGTGTAAGCACATTTTTGCTTTCTTGCACTAGGCACAAAAAGATAGCACCACGCAAACATTTGTTTGATACCAGCCTTCCTTTCAAAGGATACAATAATAACAACCTTTTCTGTTTCCTTCCAGAACAGGTATCCTTGAGATGACTTGCCAACTGCTAGGCAGCAAGTATGCACTGCTTCTCAGCCGGTGAGCAGGCCAGACAAATTGCTTTCCAAGCTGTGTAATGCAGGTCTGAGATAGAGGAAAAGATGAGTAAGGTAAGCACAAACCAGACACCAGAGAGAGAAAAGCATCAGACAATATCCAGTTCCAAAATGAACCATTGGCACCTATGTTTGCCAGATGTAGAGAAACAAGTCTAAAACACACGTGGAAACATGAAAATAAATTTTTACTCTGGGAAACCTTTTGACACCAGAATAAAGGTAATCAATTGCATGGCTTTTTTTTTTTTTTTGGTCTTTTTTCTTTAATTGAAAGTCCTGGTAAAGCTCTAACCTACAGGCAGAAGGAAGATAACAAATAGGAGACAGAGAACTCAGAGAGCAAGAGTCACAGCAGCCAAACAGTCACCTTGGGCTATGCCTTAGACAAAGCTACTCTCACTTTTTTTTCCTGTGAGGTAGCCTATGGGGAGGAGCTGTAGGCTCAGCCCATGGATAGCGTTTCCTGTGTACTTGTCATCAGAATGTGGCACATCTGGAGAAACCAAGTACTGGGAATCCTTCTCAATGTCTCTCAATATATGGTACCGTTAATCTATGGTGGCATTGATCTTAAATACTGTGTACTCCATTACAGCCTCAGCTAACCCACCTTTAATGGGAAAACGATCACTGTTTATCCCTTGTTTATAGCTAATAGAACATAATAACTTGAACTGTTCAAAGGATTACCATTTGTTATAATGTCAAACTCAACACCATTTACTTTACTAAAATCTAACAAAAGATGTACAGCCACAAAAAAGCAACTTTGTTCTCTGGTGCATTGGCAAAACTTTGTAACCTAGATTTGCTGAAACAGCATCCTCCAGTGCAATGCAAAGAACTCTATAAATGCTAAATGCCATTATTATTATCAATGTAAATCAAAAGGTGCAATCCTGAATGATTAACAGCAGCCAAAATTTCTCAGTAGATTGTTATTACCAGCAAAGATCTTAATGGTCATACTAAACCATGTTGGAAGAGATGCTTTTCTACAGTGTAAAATCTTTTTTTCAAGGAAAATCTTTGTATTTAAGCAAAAGCCTCTCATATAGATGATGCTTTGTGAGTAATATGTAATGATAGAGGCAAAGGAGAGAAAGAGAGTCATTCCAACAATCACTAGAAGTTGAAGAGCCCTAAATTTTTAAAACAAATTGTACTGTAATCTAATATACACAGGAGAGAGACTTGCTTTTTTAAAAACACAAGCAGGTATGAAAAATTCCTTTAAAAAGAAAGACTTGCCTCCCACCATCCATTTCCATCATAGGTATTTATAGGAAACTGTAAAACAGTTCTATCACTCCCAACTATTTTAGCAAAGGCAGGTAAGGCACGTGAGAGATACTATACATACAAACACATAGCCTCATGGAACTTCTAACTCACTTCTTTGGGAGTAAGAGAAGAATGAAGGAGTCTATGGAATTCATGCCTTGCATTTCTACATGAGGGAACTGATGGCAGATTTGATTCAGAGGGAAAATGTTCTAGTTATCCTTAGCACTGGAAGCAAAAGAGCTGTGACAGGATGTCCCTGAGCTATACTGCTTTAGGGATCAAATTCAGATCTCTTGCCTGGTATTGTACTGGGCCATGTAGGGACACGATTAAATCACTGACTTCCCTGGTAACCTGGGACAATTCATATCCTCGCTCCCCAAATATAAAAAGGATCAATAACACTTATTTTCTTTCATCTAGAACCTGTAATTTATAAACTCCCTATTCTTATATGTATGATTTTGCATTAGTGGTAAGGATGGATCTTTCGTATATGCGTGTGTATATACACACACACACACCCCTATACAGTCACACAAATTGTTTCAGTTTTTCAGTTTCAATGTTGTTTCAGATATTCAGTTCTTTGATATGCATATAGAAGATACATGCGTATGTGAAGGAACCTTCTTGTCAGTTGAATATTATACTGACAATGGGTCAATACTGGATTTGGATGTTACTTGGTATGTGCGTGTTACCCGATTTGTACTTTTCCTTTCTTTTCTGTTTTATACTTTGCTTAAAATAAACAACATTAATGTTCACTGAGGAATGTTTTTATGTATCTGCACTAAGGAGGCATCTAAATCTCATGGAAGAGAAAGGAACGCCTCACAGACTTCACAGCATCCCTGACCTTTCCCTCACATCTGCTCTCCTCTTCCTACGCATGCATGTACACAGAGTCAAAAGATATACAAAGCAGAAAAACAAATGGAGTCATATGAGTTGTTCATACTGGGTCACATCCCTGCTTTGACAAGGTACAGTTTAACCCCAGACTGAACCTCATTTTCATAGACTGTGGGGAACAGTTACATGACAATGAACAGTTGAAACACAAATGGACAAAGATTTTACAAACCAAAGCAAAAGTAAATTATTAACAGTTATTTTAAAAAATTACTTTTCACACTAGCTTATTTTGAACTAAATACTATAAAACTACAACCTTAGCATTACCATTTATGCATTGGTTCTCATCTTGAGCAGATAACTTATTTGGTATTTTATTGATGATCCTTATACTCTAAATAATTTAAAAAGAATGAGTCTCGAGGAAAAGCTTCAGCCTTAAGAATATATCTCTGTAGTACGGCTTTATACTGCTTTAGAACTGGATCCATATGTGGTCGGCCCTTGCACAGTCGGAGGATTCTCATGTTTGACACTTCTCTGTGGGGCACTTGCTATTTCTTTTTCTGAATGTTGCAATTAAGGATTTTTCAAACTGTCCCTGATGACAGCTATAGTCAAATGTACTGCATAGTTTTTTACCTCTCTGAGTGAAAAACTTCTGTATGACAATTGTAGGATGCTATACATGGAAGACAACCTAAAAAACTAAAGATGTTAGACGTGCTTCCTCCTCCTCCTCTTTCACCCTTCTCTTAAAATTCACTCACATTCCAGCTCAGTTACATCTAAATGGAACATTACATTCTTGTTTAGCAATATGTGCAGTAAGATGATAATTCATAATGAAAAATCCAATCCCAACTTAATGTCGTGGTAATAGAAAACTGCTTTTATTCCCTTCATTATATGCTATATGACTTTACAGTGTTACGTGTGATACAATTTCGGTGTTATAGATGAATACAAATTCAATAGAGAAGGGTAATCAGAAAGGAGAAAGACTGTTACGGTCTATGTGGTACTGAAGACTGACCTTGGTTATTCATGAGGTTTTTATAAAACTCCTCCCTGTAGAGAAATCCAATGGCAGGAGGGATCTGATGTGAAATTCAGAGCCAATAAAGAGCACAGAGAAGCTGAATAATCATTATTCTCTATAACAGTGTTGGACGTTACGCAGCTTGCAGACTTTTTTCCCCCTATAATTTGACTTTCTTACTCATCTTATTCTATTTCAGTAAATCAAGAGATGACTCATAGAAAATCAGAATCCAGGCACAACAGAGATACCATATAACGACTCATTTGTTTTATACTGGGAATGTTGACAAACTTACGTGTATACAGGCTGACTGTTCTCCTTAGTACTCAGTTAAGCTTTTGACTGCTGGATAATCTCTTTTTACCTTAATCAATTGCACTGTGACATTAGATTTTAAAATAGGTTTTTTTTCTTATGGTAATAATGCTGTACAGCTGACTCAAGAACAATTGTTAAGGCTAAAATTGTAATTAAAGATACATGCCTATTGCCCAATTTACTTAAGCTTCTTAAGAACTATTTATTACTTGTTTAAGGAATGTTTTCAAACAGATTAAATTAAAAACATCATTTCTGTCTATGCCATGCATGTTCAAAAAAAGTAACAATTGCACTTCAGTTCTGAATCTAGTATTTAAGTATCAGATTTAAGCCTAAGCTGGGAGAAGCATTAAATAAAAAAATAAAAGAAAAGTTGAGAGCGCTCAGCTATCACCTGGCTGACATCTCCTAACCTCCATAAAGTGACCACAAAGCTGAAATTGGTTTGGAATTCTTTTGCTGTTGTTTGTCTGGTCCTGCTCATATGTAACAGTGGCATTTGTGAGCAGTAACCAAAAATGTATATTAAACAAGAATCCAGAGACATGGTGCAATATACTATATGGTAAAAGGTAAGATTACTCTTGCTACTGCTATCCAGCATGATATATATTAGTGAGATATGATATTAGCATTTATATGAGTTTTGTAGCATACAGTAAGTGAAAATTCCTCCACATTGCATTGTCCTCAAACCTAGCTGATGAGTTTACATAAATGCTAAAGCTAGTCTCTCTCATTATATGTCATGACATACAAAAGAGATCTTTGTGAAAGATAGCAGATGGGGTAATCTGTTGTTTTAAGCTGAATATTTCATGTTCTGTCTCTCAATCCTCTCATATCTTATGTCAAATAAATTTTCAGAGTGCAATCCTGAACCTCTTATAGCCTAAGAACTTCAGATTAAAGACTAAAGGACTGGACTCCTTGAATGTTATAAGTAATTGCTGGAAGTGGATCAAAAATTCAAAAACAATCTCTCTGGACCATGAATTCATTCTGTTTTGTCCTATATTTTTCTATACTATTCTGCTAAGCAAGTTCTTACGTTGGCCTTATCAATGTACTATCTGAGTACATTTCTGAATTGTGTTCTGTTCTTGTCCTGTTCCTCAAAGAAATTATCTGTGCTGTAGCATTTTGTTTGGGGAGGGATTTGTTTTATCTTAGAAAGAGGTGTTTGTACTTGGAGGTTCTACACTTAGATCCGAAACCATACAGATTTGTGATTCCACAGTCTTGGACTGGACTCTAAGAATTACAAGTCTCTGTTCTCCCCAGAATTACAGGAGGAAGCGCTTAGCATCATAACCTTTGTACCCCAAGCACTGATCTGATGGCCAACTTTTAGAATTGACTTCAACATTGCAGGTAACTTGTTCTCAACCCACTCATCTTATTTTTATAAGATCAGGAATAAATCCATTATATCTGTCATCAAAACACCCCCTGGTGTTCTTTTCCACCCTGTGGTGGACACAAATATAGCCAACTTCATACATTATCAAATACTTTATATGGGCAGAGACTCCTTTCTTTTGAAATTATTACAAAACCAACTTGAGCCTGAATGGAGGCTGAAGGTTTCACAAAGAATCCTTCTCTGAGCACCTCAGAGGAGCACTAAGAGAGCTGCCTCCACCCTACTGATCATATTATCACGTACATTAACACCTCCAACACCACTGCCTTCTCTCTTGGTGTCACCCGCCCATTATACACAGACTGAAAGTGGGTCAAGGACACACTGAAGAATTTTACAAGTCAAATCAATGTTTGAGTCAAAGAAACAGTACTACTGCATAGAGAAGTCACTTGACACAGTAAGTCACAGTCAATATATAAACAAATAATTAAAGTGCCTAAGTATGTAGCAGAATTTCATGCTTTAGCACAAACAGGCCATGAGCAGAGGGTGAGTTTCTAATTAAGAGCAAATTGCTATGGTAACCAAAGGTGGTCACACATAATTGGGTGTGAAACCACATGAGGCTTCATGACAGAGATGTCTGCATATATTTTCCAGCACATTTTCTGTTTCTTAAATAGAATTACATTGTCGGGTCAGACAATATTTTCCATATTTTATTTGCCTCCTTTTTAGCAACCAAAAATGCATCTCTGTGGGCTTCAGTGACAATTTCAGCTCTTCAGCACCCTTCTTACAGCCAAAGCAGCAGAAGTCTAGATGTGACTCTGTCATGAGCTAACAAGCAACAAGAGAGAATGACTTTTACAATGTATTTATATGAAACTCAGGAAGGGGTCTCTGTTCTTTAAATGATATCAGAGCAGTCTATGTGCAAAGGCAAGCTCGAAGTGAGGATTCTCAGCCCTAACTTACTCTCAATCATGGGTCAAGGACAAAGAGAGGTGTCTGACTATGTGTTTCCTAACCCAATTGAATGGGACAGAGAAGCAAGATAATTCCCTGTATTGGCAAAGCAGAGCAATCAGGGACGAAGGTAACACTGCTCCTCAAAATGGGACTGTGCACACTGTCTAGCTCCTTGATATCATAGACTTGATACTGTAGTGTCTTAGTTAAAACAGTTACTGTTTAAAGTTCGTATTTTGTTATCACAATTAGTGGGAGAGAGAAAAGTGATAATCTTGGAGACTGAATTACTCTAACCAAGACCAATCTGGTAGGAGCAGAGGGGATGCTTAAAACTCACACTACATCAGCACAGTGACACCTGCAGCAGCAACCAATTTACTTAAATTTATGAAAATTATTTACCAACTTAAGCACCTCCTACTAGAGAGTTTTGAGCATTATCTTAACTAATTAGATTATGCATTATCTATGTAATGAATTATATATTATCTGTGTAGTGAATGCTAATGAAGATTAAAGGAAAATCTCATTACTTCAAATTGTTGTTCTGGCACAAGATTTCTAAGATTTCTATTAAAACCCTTTCTTGAACACGTGGATACGAATGAAAGGTCAGATCTTTGACTTACAAATCCCCATTTCTCTGTACCAGCTGCACTTCAAGGGCACAGAGCTACTTCAATGCATCAAATATACCCCTACTCTGGAGGAATCTTGTGATGTTCTCAGGACAGGATGGATTCAGAAATGGGGAGGATAAATAGATAAGCTCCAGCAGACTTCCACTACTATTGCAATTGAGAAGCTTTGAGACTCGATTCTGTTAAGAACTTCTTCAGGATCTTAAATTGCCCTTTTTCAATTTACCTTATATTGGTGGTGGTTCTCAAAGTGCATTGTATTTGACAGTTTCTCTGTGTCCAAGGAGTCAATTAACAAGTTCTGACTTAACACAGTTTTGCATTCCTGTTGCCTACAAAACAAGAACATACCTGTTCTGCATCTTTAAATGAGGTAGTGGGCTATCGTGAATCTCTGCATATCTGAAAAGGCTGAAAGTGCAACCTGTATACACAGTAGGGCATTAAGGCAGTCAGGAAAAGCATATCTGACTGAAAAATAGTCAAAGGTAAGTCAAAACTCTCAGTCAGCACTGTACTGCCAATCTAGCTGCGTTCTGCTGTTTCTGCACGTCCAGATTTCCCATTAATTACATCTCGGCAGGAGTTCTGCATAAAGTGATGTGGTCAAAGAAATTTTCAATCACTAAGGGAAAGCAGAATATCATAGTCTATGTCTGTCATGCAGGGAGGAGAACCTTGCCCATGCTGATTAAGTACAGCAGTTGACAGCAGATGTTATTTGTTAATTATTGACATATCCAAAGGGTCCTATGGCTTGACAGAATCCATAACAGATACATTATCTACTTGGTTGTATCTCATCATGGAACATATGGTGACAGTTTGATGTAGTACAATTTTTTAATTTTTTTTTAATGTATTCCTCCATTTAATTCCTCACTCCTTTTTCTGTTGCTTCTTGATGCGTCAGAATGCGTGCTTTCTTTTGTCTTCCTTTTTTTCTAGTATCCAATTACCCTCTATTTTCTGATACATCAGTACCTCTGAGTAGTTCTACTGTATCTCGTTTGCCAGTTCACACATACTTCTTTTCACCCTTAAAAATGACAACCAGATGGTTTCCAAAAAATGCCAATTATATCTAATATATTGTTTGAAATTAAAGTATCACAGCAAAATGCCTCACATCTTATTAACTGCTTAAAGCTATATGTATCACTTTGGATGCACAAAGAACTGTGTGTTCCATCACTGTATTAAACAAAAGCCTACTGAGAATCTGAGCTGCTTCAAGATAAATCTGAGTGAATAGCTAAATTGTATGCTACAAAGTATTAAGGTGTATCTTATGCTCAGATCTGAAAAGCAGATCCTTCAAACCATTCAACAGCTTAAATAGCACAGTCCAAAGGACATACTGATTTTTTTATTTAGTCTTACAGTTAAGAAATAGACTTGCTTGTGTACATCAATGGAGAGAAGATATATATTTTTGATGACAAATGTTTGAGGTCTTACCTGCTTTGACTTGCAGCTGGAAAGTTACTTAACTATATTAAATGATATTTCATTTCCTATTTCTCTATAAGCCTACATTCCCACTTTGGAAGGCACCTGGGGATCTCCACTGCTGAAAATTAATTTTCTTATAATATACAAAATTGGGAACATTAATAATTGTAATTTAGTTTCCTACTAGAAATTGAGATGTAGGAACTGTCACTGAACTTGACACACATGCAAATGACTTAATTCATGGATGAATTAGCACTTGAAAAAAATAGGGAACCAAGTGAGGAAAAAGGAAAAAAATTGTTAAAATTAGGTATCTAAAAATTAGTATCAACCTGATTAACTCTTTTCTTGCTGTATTAGCTTAACCTGTAAATACTTTTCACAGAGTGAAGCTATATAATATGAATGTGCAGTCTATTTTACAATAACAACAATTCCCAAAGAAAGGCCTTGTATTTGACAGCTCTGGCAGATGCTAGTTGGAATCATTACAAAGAGGCTTATGTCATGCAAAGTTGATGACTTAGAACTCAGACACTGAGTAAAGCAAACCCTTGATGTACCTCAGCTGTTTCTGAACAACATGTAGCACCAGGAATAAAATTAATTATGAAAATATTCTTACTAGCAAAATGAACTCGTTAAAGTCAGAGCTGAAGCACTATGTGAGGATGAATTTGCCAGACATATGAATTCTAGAAAACTGGGGGAGGGCAGGCCTTTGTGATCCAACAGAGACTCCAAAAATATCACAAGCTCAACACAAGAAGGTGTAAAGACCAAAAGTCCAAGTGCACAAAAAAGAGTATATAAAACTTTACATACAACGAACAAGCACAAACCACCGCATGCCTGGCATTTGGAAGAAACCACAAAAAGCGCAGAGGCTCACCCTGTTCTGTAAGAGGCACTGCGTTCACACAGCCAGGGCAGAGCACAACAGTTTGCTCAGAGGAAAGCTCTACAGAAAGGACATCTAATGGTGCAATTAATTAATGGCCTAAGTGAATGAAACAATTACAAGCTGGATATGAGTAGGGATATAAGATCACTTGAAAAATAAAGACATACTTATTTAGCAATGACAAATACAGCATATTGGATGAGGTATATGCACTTGCTGAGCAACTTTAAAATACTGGGAAATTAAAAAATATTGAAAATGGCATGAGTATTGTTGAATTGGAAGTAAAAAGAAAGTTATCATCATGGTACTTAGAAACCACACATAATAAAAGCCTGCTGTTACAATGCAGATCAAAAAAATGGCAAGAAAAATTCAGAAAATAAGCATGACAAACACACACACGCCATAGTTTGCACGATGATTTTCTAGAACAAAATCAAGCATGACTTACAATATATCAAAATATCAGTTATCTGTTATTTTAATTTTGGGAATACAGTAAGTTCACTTCCAATACTTAAAAGGTCATTCAGAAAGACTGAAGTGCAGTAGCAAAAATCTTATTTTGAACATTATCTTAGAATCATAGAATCATAGAATCATTGAGGTTGGAAAAGACCTCTAAGATCATCGAGTCCAACCGTCGACCCAACACCACCA
>NW_008795492.1:2766973-2816023 GCF_000699145.1 Aptenodytes forsteri | reverse complement strand
AGGTCTCCCCTCAGCCTCCTTTTCTCCAGGCTAAACAACCCCAGCTCCCTCAGCCGCTCCTCATAAGACTTGTTCTCCAGACCCCTCACCAGCCTCGTTGCCCTTCTCTGGACACGCTCCAGCACCTCGATGTCCTTCTTGTAGTGAGGGGCCCAACATCTTAAAAACAAGATCTTAAAAACATCTTTGCTCTTTCTTCTGACATTGTTTGTACAAAGCTTTCTAATTTCTTTAACATTTATTGGGAAAAAAAGCAGTAAATCCGGCACAGGTCTTTTCCTGAAAAAAAGAAAAACTTTAAACTCTGTAGGCCCACGTAGAAATGGCAAGCCATTACAACTCCCCAAATGCAACCTGAACCTTTGCCTGGATTCATAGAAAAAACAGTAGTCCCTTTAAATGATCTTGTTCTTCCTGGGATTTTGAAAGTGGTGATTAAGCATCATCATCTCAGCATCTGGACAAGGCAGTGGGATACAGATAAATTCAGCCAGCTGCTGGTTTTGCCACATGCACATAAGGGTTATTGCATAAACCCTTTTCTTTCCAGCCTTCTCTGGCCCAGGTTTTTGAATCTAGTTGTCTTTCCCCTAATGATCAGATTTTATTCTTCCCACAGCAGTTCAAAGGCTCAGACTTGCTGGTAGACCAGGAAATAAAGCTCAACTGGCCAAGAAACACCCATTCAGAACAGATGATTGTTCTGCAGTGTTGAAACTCTGTACATCCGGTACAGTGAGATCTTTGACTTCATACACTCCGGAGACAAGCCCTCATCAATAACCTGGGGCTATTTGTGGTCTAGTACCTCAAGCAGACAGAAATGGAAAAAACCCTATGGCTTGAAACTATTAATTAAAACTTTGTAAGCATAATTTTGCTTAAGAACTTAAATAATTGAGATATGAAAAGCTTATACTCTGTAACTATTAGTAGCTAGTATCAGTATTGGAATTGTTCAAGAAGTCTCATCCACATTTGCTTAGAAACAACAAAATCCTATGGATTACCAAAACAGATTAAAAGTTCTGTCATCTAACTCCTATAAAGATACCTAACCTACCACAGGTTTTAAAAGATGTGGATACCTGAACATCACTATGAATTTTCCAGCAAGTGTCTTTCTGTACAAACCTTTTTTTTTTTTTTTTTTAAAAAAATAAGAAGTTAAACTAATTAGAACCTGTATAATGATGGTAGTGGCTTGAAAATTTTTAATTCAATTAATCAGCAGACTATTCTGTGAGTACGAGGAATCTACTTATACTATATTTTTTAAGTTACAACTTTGGTGGAAATTGATTAAATGTATACCGTGCTTCTAGTTTAAAACTTCCCTTTTCAATAAAGCATCCAAATCTAGCAGCTTGTTTTCACGTGATATGGAAGCATCCCGTTATGAACTGGATATGAAAGTGTCGGTCTGAATATCCAAGTGTGTCATATCTCAATAAAAGGAAATCAAATGTACATAGGTGGATTCTGAATGTAAGAAAGCCAAACACCACAAAATAATATAAACAAGTTAAATCAATGGTTGCAAAAAACCTCACTTACCATTCAAGGGATTTTTTTAGTGTCTTTTCCTATATGATTTTGGCTTGCAGCATGGAATGTGGCTCATTGTACGTGGGCAGAAACAATGGAGAGGAGGCACCCTCTGCTCCAGCAATGAACAGAAAGTAAGGGAAAAGTTATCCTCGTAACTTTTTCCTAGTGAACACAGTGGTCATAAAAGTCACCCCTCTTCAAGGGGTTATCAGCTTGTACACATATTGCAGACCTTCAGACAGACTTTAAAACAGCTTTGGAATTCTTGCTTTCTAAAAAAGGGAATAAAATGAGAGGGAGAGTGAAATTTCCAGAGCAAATCAGCATCACAGACATGAAAACAGTGCAGATCTCAGCCTCCTGATCTGTATTGAAACACCAGTTATCCTGAAATTATATGTATGCCATTTAATTCCCAGTAGATCCCATGTAACTTCAGTACAGATTTTTTGTAATAGCAACGTGTAAGACAAAAACTTGCATGGCATTGTCTTCCTTCTTGTTTGTGTGAGTCATTTATCTAATATGCGATTGGAAACTGAAATGTTCAAGATTTCTTTCAATAAATACTGTTTCTCATATGATGAAATAATAAGACTTTAACAAATTAAAGTCTGATACCTACATACATCATTCTAGAAATACATGGAAAAAAATGACCATAAATCACAGAAGCAATTACAAAACAGCTGAAAAGAACAAATAAGGTGTAAGCATGCTCTATTTCAAAGAAGAAAAGATGTTATTTTTTATTTTCTTCTTAATAAAGTAGCATATTTCAACCAGATTACAACAAAATTACCACAGGATTAAAAAAAAAATACAAGAAGGTATTTAGAAAATTATATATATACACATTTGCTTAAAAATTCTATAATGTAAACATTAGCATAACAAATTAAAACAATATTACAAACAGTTTATTAATACTATGTGAATACTGAACATATATGTGCTTCAGAATTAATACTATCTTTCCTACAGTTTAACAGGAACAACAACAACAAAAATCCCCCCCCCCAGTCAAAAGGGAAATCCAGCTTCTTCAGTTGCCAACAGGTTTGGTCCCACATACAAGACACTTAGTTATTTATCTCAGTGTTAAGTAAGAAAGAAAGTGCAGCCTTTCAGAATTAGATTTTCAACCACATTTACATTTCTATAATTTTTAGCATCTTAAATGATTAATATACCACTCAAAAAACCAACTACCACAGTTTAACTTCTGTCATGGCATGGACATAATTTCTGAAATCTTGTTAAACTGATTCCCTCTACATGGAAGTGCAATACATTTGTTGTGATGGAACAAAAAAAATACATTTTTTAAGTCCAGATATTTGCAGCAATTTGTAAATCTGGAAAATTCATTCCTCTCTAAACATGTCAGTGCTGTTTTCGAGTATAAATTCATGCCATTATCAACCAAAAACTGTCATTATTATTCATTAGAAGTATGCTCTGATTATTTTTTAAAAAGAGATTTTATAAATAATCTAAGTTATCTATAACTGGACCATAAAAGCACATTTAATGCAGAATAAGAAATAAACAAAACGTACAGTGTCAGACCACTGTGTAGAACAAGTGTTTTATCTTCCATTCAATATGTGAAATACAAAGCAGGTTAACTGATATTTTTAAACATATTCTATATTTCATATATATAATTTTATATATTAAAGTGATTCTTTCAATACATAATGCTAAGAAACTACTATAAATAAAAGTAGTGACTATTATAGTGGCTAAATAATCATCAAATTAATATTCCCTGTGATGCAGGGTGCTGACTGAAATATCCTAACCTACAGAAATTGAAGGAGAGAAATTCTTTACTTTCTTGAGTTGTTTAACCACTTTTCCAGAAGTGACTCGAGCTCCAATACAGAAGTATTATTATTGTTTCCAAGGAGAAAATTGTGGTCTCATGTTAAACATGTTTATTTTCATATATACTAGAGTTCCAGCTAGAAGAGCACAGTGCTGTTGTCAAGATTTGCAAGGGCGTATAGGAGCAGAGTTTGGTGAAAAAGTCTTTTTCTTTCTTTTAAACAGCTGTTCCACAGGCTTGTCCTAGTAATTTCAAGCAGGTAACTGTATTTCTATCCACAGGTATATGTTATCTGTCCTCAGAATTACAAGATACTGGATGAAAAATGTTTTGGGGTGGGGGGTTTGAACCTTTGAAATGGCATGAAACTTAGAGCAGAACTGAGATCCCTGTGTGCTTTGAAGCAAAAAGAATGACATCCATATCTGAAAGTACTAATAACTGATTCTTTTAACAAAATATCATATTCTTAAATCATTACTATGTCCTGACAGACAGTATCATTAGTTCACGTGGGGCTCACCGAGTCTCATTTATTATTAGCTGCTGCTCTGAGTCAGTCAACCCCATTTCTTAGTAGGTTCTTACTAATTAATTTGACAGCTACCATGCAGATACTGTTCTATACAATAAAACATTACTTTGTTACAAAAAGGTCACAGTTTTGAGCCAGTGATCTTTAATACCATTATGCCCTTTCTCTAAATACTTGTACTGATCCAATCACGATCGTTTATGACTTGCAGTAGATTCTTTAAGATAGTATAGTTTGATTACAACTATCACATCAACATTACATTTCATAAAAAAGACTGGCTTTGAAATTATTAATCTTCCTAAGAGTATGTGACTTAATGGACGTATCAATTTAAGCCTTTATAACTATGTCAATATCCTGCCTCATATAAACCTTGGAAATTTATTATTATTATTGAGAAACTTTATTTAATGCAAAAGGCAAGTCAATACAATGTATTCTCTATAACGAATGACAGAATCTCTAAATAAATGAGATTCTGAAAAACCATAGTCAATACGTAATGAATACTGACAGACAATCACATCTGCAAAAGATGGAAGAGTCTTGCCTGCCCTGTGTTTCTTAGGAAATTGTTCATTTTGCATGTGATTGGAGAACAGCATTAAAATAAAAGTAATGCCACTTATTGTTACGATTTATTTTGAATAGTCACTAAAGGTTCCAGGTGAGCAGCCCTGGAGACCTAATACGTCTAAGATAAAACAGGAATGAAATGGAAACGATGTTACAAATCCCTCCGCTGCCTCCTACCCGGCCGTGGCCCAAGGCTTGCAGGAACAACTCCAGGGACCAGCCTGTCCTGCGTCCTCTATTCTGCAATTACAGCACTGTTCAAAGGAGCCAGCAAGAGCTGGTTGAACCCATCAACTCATTGTGCACCGGCCACTGACCACATACAAGGGTTTAAGAGCTATCAGTCAGTACCAAAGGAAATTGGATTTGTAGAAAAATTGTAACTACATGCATGGAATTAGGTGACACAGGATAAACTGATAAAATCATTCAATAATGAATCATTGTTACGCTTACAGGTATTTTATAAGAATAATATAACTATTTGGGATTCTTAATACCAGCTGGTCAACCTTCTTCAACAGTCTTTGCTGATTCTGGTAAATAAACAAAAGAAGCGGTATTTGTGACATTTTAAAATTTGGGCATTCATATCACTAGGTATCTATTTGCAGTCATGCAGGTACCTCACTGATCTTCAAAATAACCAGGTGTATAAAGTGGGAAAGCTATCTTGTGAAGAAAGGCTTTCATTTAATTATTTTCTGAGATTTTAGAGAAACAACAGATGAGCTTTTAAATGGATTAGTAATGCACCCATTACGGTATCTTGTATCACAAAGTGAACATTGTTTGCAGACTGTAATCTTAGAAGCTGCTACACAATTCAGCTGAAGTTAACAAAGAACAATTTGTATACAGTAAACAAGTTTAGTATTTTTATGTGATCTACATATATACATTAAAAATTACAAGAAGCAAGATAATCAGGAATGAAATAAGAGCCAAATGTAGATACAAAAAATTCCTTCTAAACTAAAAAAAAACCTTTTAAATTTAGTCTGCACTAAATGAGATTTCTTACCATTTGCAACTTGCTGAATAAGGAGTACTTTAATTTGTGAATTATTTCCTGAAAATGAATACAGCTTCATGTGACAAACAGATACATCACAAAGGTTTCCACACGGTGTTTTCCTTCAGATTTACTTGCAATTCAATGTTAATAGATGTGTGTAATTTTCTACTAACCAAGTCTCCCCTTTCTGAAAAACAAATTTAGAATTGTTTCAAAGTGGGACCATTGTTATAGTTACTTTTCTTTCCAGCAAAGACAAACTAAACTATCAGCAGTGTATCAGACTGAAGAGTTTGGAGAAGCATTAACTGACAAGCTACTCACTTTCCTTTCTTCTTAAATAGATGTCCCGCTATAGTTTACACAAAACACCAGCAGTAATTCATCTTTTAATACTAACTCCCAGGCTGGCCTTTTGGATTTTCTATTTATCTATCTATTTATATTGTAAATGAGATCTCTTACTGACTGAAAAATATTGTTTCATTTCTGTTGACATGATTTTACTTGGTGGTATTTCATCTCTTGAAATTTCTGACCTGAAGAGTGAATTCCTCTCCTCTTTGCCACATTTTGCTATTCAGTGCAATCCATAAGCTACATATTTCAATGGTAGGAATCCAGCACTTGGGGCTCATACTCAGGCACCAGCCCACTGATGCTACTCACCGCGTGTAACAAACGCCTACTCACTCAAGAAGTGCTGCTGAAAATGACTGGACAACTTCCCTGACTAAACAATACACGATGGTCACAGGTTTGCAGAACGGAAGTTCCAGTTTGCTAGAACTTTAGTAAAGCATTGAGGTAAAAGTTCTGTTATTAATCATCAGCTTGTTTTTTCTGCGGGGTAGTGTTAGATTTCAATATCTACTGACGCGAGAATTTAATATAGTGAATGGATAATAAAATGACAAGATATATCAATTTAAGTAACATTATCCAAAAAATCTTCTGAGAAGAAAGATGTTCTTACACAAAGGAAAACCAGAATACAATTGATAGAAAATTTGAATGTACACCGCTTAAACTTAATGAAGAGAAGAAAATAGCTAGCATGTAATTAACTGCCTACGGCAGTGCAGCTAATGGATACTTAACTGGATTCCAGTTCATCCATGTCAGAACTTCCATCACTTGTAATAATTCTTGTCAATTTTTTTAGTTACTTTACAGTAGTACCATTACAAATTACTTTTCAATAAGATGTGATGGGTAACAGGCACTTTCATTACAGGCAATTTTTAAGTATCACCATGTGAAGGGTTTTAGAAAATCAGAGTAAGAATTCCACACTGCCCTGTTAATGATGGACTGTTCTGTAACATCAGCAACAAATTAATAACAAAATATAACCCAAGACTTGAAAACACTATTTTGTACCCTGCTAATTTTGTGTATCCTTGTGATGGTTTGTAGAAATCAATAATATTGCACCCAGCCTTACAGCAAGACTAAAATTCCACTAAAAAATTATTACATTCTCTGATTTTAAAGAATTACTTCCCACAAATGAAAGCTATTGAGAATACGTAACTAGAAATGTACAAAATCTATTTTTCCACCTGTAATGTTTTTCCCCTGTCATCTACTTTGTCAAGTTTTTTAAAAACCTTTGTGTGTGCCAGAGGTTTACAATAAAAAACCCCCAGTCTTTCTATTTACAAAAGGTAATAAATTAGTGAGGTTCTTTTAAGCACATCTTTCTGACATATTAAGTAGTGATAACCATAACTGTTCTTCTAAGGAAAAAAAACTGTCTTGACATGATACCCATGTGTCTCTGGAACAGAAAAATGTACATGTAGAAAGGGAGACAACACAATACAAACAAAGAATTCATAGTAACAGAAGAACTGCAGAAGAACAAAGGAGAATATGTGCAATGCAGCTTTACAAAACAAAATGCCTATCAGTTTGCTGAGCCCTCGTGAAGAGCCCTCATATTCTTTTGAGAAAGTGATTACTGCCTTCCAAAGTAGTTAATCAGGATATGACCCTTAGTAATGAATGTCTCTTTTCAGGATTTAAGTTGATGCAGCTGTAGTCTCTTCAGGAGCTTAAATTATAAATATAGGCTAGGAAGGAATCACAGAACAACTTAAAGTACGTGTTGCCAGTATTCACAATTATGAAAAAGGGTCAAAGATCACCACTCTGAGGTTCCAGGCTTCGTGGCTCTCTCTGATGGCTGCGAGATAGTTTGGGGAAGCGTGTAGTCACTCTTGAGCGATTGCTTTTGCTTACTGATTCTCCAGAAGCTGGAATATCACTAGGAAGACAAGAAATAAAGACAGAAGTAAATAGTTTATGTTATGTGTAAATTATTCGGTTGTTATTCCAAACATGAAAAAAGCAGATGTTATGAGAGCCTGGCACATGACTGCGAAGTACAGCACACATCTTCAACTACACAGAACTGCATTCTTTCTACTGGTATCTCAAGTGTGAATACAAATGGTCTCTTTCAAAAATGAGAACTAGTAGAACTTCCAATACTTTATGGAAGATTGCAAATTACAGGATAAAGCGTATCTCTATGGGTTGCAGTTCAGAAATGGTGGGAAAAGCATTTTGAAGTGATAAAAGTACAAGCAAATTAGACAAGAGCTTGGATGATGCTCTACTTAACAATCCTCTAATTATGGATGGATGTATCATTACATGATGAAGTACATTAGTAATACATCCCTCTAGGGAATTCTTCAGTCTCTTCTGACCCACAACAGACTATAGTCTTACATGAATGAGCCTTTTGGAAAAGACCCCGAGAAGAAGTACATTAAGTTCAACAACAAGCAGTAACAGAAAATTCCAGCTTACCTAGGTGATATTCAGAGGCTATAGACTCCTCGGAAAACTACAGTATAAAGGGATAGCATTGTACTTTTGCCATTCTTTTAGAGGACTCCACATGGTTTTTAATTATACTGCTTACATACAGATCAATAAATAAAACTAAATTTTGCATTTTGCAACTCAGCTAGGCAATAAAATTACACAGCATACAAAGCCAAGCTTATTTTTATAAGTTAAAAAACCCCTTATAATACCTTCCGAGTGAGTTAACAAGTCCATAAGGGAGGAATTGCTCATCTGCAGTTCTTGCCAGATTAAACAAATACAGATACATTTTAAAACAATCACTCTATGTAGTTCCCTTTTTCCCCACAGAGTGACGTTCCTTGCAGGTCAGACAGCCCTGCAAAAGCCATAGGCACACGCAGGCTCCACTCAAGCATTTTGAGCACCCACACGGGAGAGATCCTAGCAAAGCAAAAGCCTTTAACAAGTCCTGGGACTGAGTGGAAAATTCACTTGCAGGAAGCAGAGCACTTCTGCAAGATAAGGCAGTGGTATCACTGGTAGCCATTGGCTTTGTAACTAGAATGCACGCATTGGCTGTTACTCACTAAAATAGTAATGAAAAAAAAGTACAGAAAAAATGTGTCCGGTTCAGATGCTAAACATTAACAGAAAATAAAATTATGTTTTGTAATGGCAGTGTATTTTAATTGTCTAAATTTCTGAGCAGAACAGTCTAAAATAACCTTAGTCAAAACAATAAAGGATTTTTCTAAATTAAGATTCACTGCACTCCTATTACAGTATTTAGTCTTCATAGGTAACTAGGAAGTCCTTCACATGAAAAAATTACATAAAATACCTGTGGTATACATCCCCCTCTTCTTTAATAACAAGATTAACAAGTTAGATCTTTAATTCCTTATTTTTCTCGTCACTAAAATAAAAACTCTAAAAATTAATTTAGCGTATGTTATTAATTCTTGGTAGCCAAGGATAATTGGACTTCCAACCCCGGTCCTACAATTTCCTATTTTGAAACTCCGCAATGCTATCTAAGTTGCTGTAGAGAATTCTGATCATGTGAATCCAATTTCAGCTGTGCTCATTAGCATGGATTTCTTTTAGTAACGTGAATATTATTACTCATTATTTTTATACTATTTATAAAATTGCAGCAATGCGGTGTTGATACTCTAATGCTTGTAAAATAGAGCACGGGATACTGGCTTCGGAGGGTTGTGATTTTGTGTTAAATACGTATTTTTCAGAACATGTAAACATAAAAGCATCTAAATATCAAATATACAATGGAATAAAACTAAATTTTCACCTCATTGGGCTTTTCTCAATCTAAAACTGGTTAATTTACTAGCATGGTGTCCACTTCTGATAGTACTGCAGCTTTATCAGGCAGATAGACAGCTACTTTACGGATACACAGCAGTTTACACTGCTGAAGAAAGCACAGCGTTATGTGCGATTACTAGAATTTGGTGATTGCTTTATTGAAAGTACATTTTAATACACAAGCTCCTCCTGCTGGCACGTCCACAAAATGACATTAGTGTCAGCCCAACGGGAAGTCACTTCTCCCTTCTGGAGGAAAAAAGCCATTCAAAGAAAAGTGCAAAAGGTGCAAAATTAATTCCCCCCAAAATGAAGAGAGATGAATTATTATCAGTCTGTCCTGATAGGCATGGCTGAGGTAATAAGATCATCTTAGGATGATTACATGAAGACCAATGTCTTTCAATGAAAGACAAAAATTGCAAGTAATTCTGCTAATTTAAATGATGCTACTCCAGAATGAGATACATCTAATAACGAAATTAGAGATGATGTGTCTTAAATGTCTAAGCTAATTTTTATAATGACAATCCAAATTCTAAGACAAATCGTTATGTTATGTAGGCTTACAGAAACCAATTTATACCTGAGGAATTAGATCTTCATGCATCCAGCATGAAAAAGGAAACTGGAGCTGAAATTGAATTGATCAAGTTCCATGGAAACAGATGTTGTATGGGGGAAAAAAGTTTAGAGTATTTAAAAAAAAATCATACATTTAAAAGTAGGTATCTCAAGCCCTTTTCCATCCTCCCTCCTCCAAAACCTGATGAGAAAATTTGCCATCTCACTTGGCTGTTTCAGCTCTAGCTTTTTACTCTATAATTAAAATGCTGATTTTCAAATAACACCCAGAAAGTTTAACTACTAAATTTGGGGAAAAAATGACCAACCATCCCCAAAATGCATGGTAATCAAGTAGGAGGAAAAGATTAATCTCCCATCTCTTCTGTCTCTTGTTAATTGGATTTAATAATTTAGTTCTGGCCTTGAGGTCAAATGATACTTACAGAGTCTCTGGCACTAAACGAGACATCTTGTGACAGTTCGACAGGTCAGATATTCCATGAACTCGTGGGCAGAGGTATGAACACCTTCAAATGATCCTGTCAGTATTTCTGGCAAATGCACATGAAGATGAAATTGAGACACTTATTCTGAATCTATTTTTGCCAATCTGCGTTTGGGATTGAGGAGGAAGGAATAAGCATACCTACATGCAATGTTTGCAAATCCTCTCTCTCATTTGTCTCATTCAGCAAAACCAGTCTCTGGACTACTTTTTTGGGGTTGAGTTAGGGTTCACCTATAGTTGATAGTTTTACTCAGATTAAAATATGAATTTAAAATATGTAAACCTAAACCAGGGAGTAGCTATTCTAGAATAACCCTTCCAGAACAGCTACCCCAAGTCCCTGTGGTATGCACTTACTCTTTAAGTCTACATCTGTCTGAGTTGCACCTGTTCAGTTTTAATAGAACATTCTTCTTTTCGTTCTATTACCTTCTTAGCCACTGACGTCTTAACAGGGTTTAAGTTTCCAGGCTGAGGCTGGCAGGCAGCCGGATGCTTGCCAGGCATTACCCTGTTCAGCAGTGGAATGTCCAAGTATTAAAGGCTCAAGTTCTTGTCTACATTCCCACCTTGTCCCATTCTGAAGAAAAAAGCAACCTGCTGAGGCAATCGATTCCTTCATCCCACCAGGTCATTGTTTAGCTTTTAAGCATTCCTGATTGATCTGCCCAGCGTTTGGATACCAATTCAGTTTCATTGATTTTGTCTTGGTGTCAAGTTCTGCCTGAGGTGCATCTATAGTAAATGGCTTAAAATAACTGGTCTTTTTAATCAGCTTCTAGGTTATTCATACCTTTCATTAATTGCTCTCCGTGTATCAAAATATAAACTGCATTTTGTGTGTTTTTTACATACTTAGCATACGGAACTGCAATATTCTCTTAGCTGATGTTGTGAACATTTGCATGAAGAAATTTATTTCCCATCTCATTGTCTACTCTTCGGGATAAAATTAGAGAGAGAAGTTTCTTAAAATAGTATAACGTCTGCAACTGGAAATACTGTTGTACCAGTCAGAGATCAGAGAACAGAAGTAATAGGCACATCCTGGGAGTGTAGCAAAGCTCAGGATCAGATATTTTTTTATATATATCACATGTAAATGCATCTCTGGAGACATTCATGATTCTAGTTTTGCTTGAGTTGTATTAAACATACATCATGAAGAAAGGCATTAGCTGGCAAATAAATTTGGTGACTTTTTTGCCAGTTTCTTGTGTGAGTAATACTTATACATGATAATAATGATACATGATAATACACGATAATAATCTAATTTCTGGTTATAACCCAAATATTTAATGTGATAAACTGGATTCAGGCAGACAGCCTCCTCAAAAACCTAGTATTAAACAATGCCTATACTATATTAAGAGATCCTTATTAGACAAATGACAACTAATTTTGACTTGCTAATACAATGTATCTCAGCACCTTCTGCCAATTAAAATCAGCTAAAACACCTGTTTAGTGGCATTATTAACTAAGACTGACTTCATCAAATCATTTTATATATTCTAGTAACTCCTGCTTTGCAGTGATCTGGGTAAAATCCTTATTTCCAGTTGCTGAAGTGTAAAAATAATTGGAGCCACATTCCTGCCATCACTCCCAATTTTATAGAAATGAAATATAATTGTTAACGAGAAACAGTGATCTCCATCTATTAATGCAAATGACTGAGTTGGGATGTTTAAATAGTCAGCTATTAACAGGAGAGATAGAAAGATATGGGTAAGATAATACCTCTATTGTACACTTCAACACTGAAAATCCTGAAGACACTATTACAGCAAAGTTGTCAGGTTAAAAACTGAATAATCATTTCCTATCACGATTAGATCTGAATTGATCAAGAAATGAAAAACATTAATTCTAATATTCTATCCAACTGTCTTATTAATATACAGCTCCTTCTACTTCCACATACATACTTCTACAGCAGAACACAGTATTCACAATGACGTATTCAATCTCTTCTTGCTGTGAATTACAAACACATAATCATGTTTCCATTTGTTATAATTTGAATGATCCTAACTTGAATGTTCTCATGCTACAAATCAGTTTCCACATCAGCACAATTTTCTTCATAAACATCTGCACAGATATTTGAATTTTTCTGCAGCAAACCATGACACTGTACGTAATTCTGATGATCACATCTTTTTTTTCCTTCCACTAACTTTACTTTGAAGTTGGCATAACAAGATGGTTACTGTACAGTAAATGTTTAGTATCCATTAGTTATATCCTATAAAATGAATAATACCTATGATTAATTTTGGATGAAATACACTCTCTTTCATTCAGGAAATGCTCAGAACTGTGTAAAAATGACCTTTCATTAGTTAACATCTGAGCAATACTTATACCTAGAGTCTCGTTCCTTGGCTTTCTAATGCATAGTGACATCTGCATTTGGGAATGGTTACTTTCCATTTTTTGTGGTGCCCGAGCTAGAATAACATAATGCATAAATACGGTACTCACGCAAATGATCCCTTCACAACTCTACTAGAAAGCCTGAAACCACTGAACACACATATAAGAAAAAGTTAACCATAATACACTATTTATTTATAATTGATGTAATTGTTTTGTGTATTTCAATGATTAGTTGAAAGGCAGTAAGTTTGGCTATTCCATCCATTGCCATCTAGAAATCACTAACATTCTACTCTGCTGGGGGTTAGCTGAATTTGTGTAAGCAGGGTAATCTACCACTTCTCAGTGATAGGTAATTTAATGAACAAATGGTTCAGAAGCAGAACATGTTCCAAGGTTGTTTATATAATAACAAAATGTAGGATTTGCTTTCAGAAGAACAGTGTGCAGTGAATACTTGGAATTTATTTTTTCCTGCTAGTACTGTAATTATCATCTTTAAGGAAAGCAGAAACAGATCTAGGATACATTTTTATTGAAAATATTGAGGTAACTAAAAACAGAAGACATGCCTCAGGATTCACAATGCATGATATATGTGAAAATAAAAGGAGTAAAACTCTTGTTTGACAAGTAGCAATTTCAATGTGCTGAGACAGCAGTGCATTACAGTGACTAGCCAGGCATTTCCTCCTCCATATTCACAAGTTGTTTGCACGCAAAAATGACACGGAATGGAGACAACTTTAATTACCCAATTAGCTTTTAAACAGCCCATAATCAATACGATTGGCATTGGAAGTAACAACAGAAAGAGTTTACAGCAAGTGTGTTCTCAGACACCAGCGTATGAGAAGCCAGTAAAAGGAGTTATATATTAACACTTGTGAGCTACCCACCTCTAGTTTACACAGAACAAAAAATGCAAAGAGTCGACCACCTTTCATGCCAAGCGGTGGAAAAAAAAAAAAAGAAAGATTTACCATCATCTCTAATTTGCCTAATTTTGCCAATATCACAGAGAAAAAAAATCTGAAAGCTTAAAACATTTCTTCCTCCCTGTTCATCCCTATCATTTACCTGATACTGAGCTCCCTAATGTACTTAGTCAGACTAATTTCAATTAAAAACTTGTTGCGTATTCCTGCCTTACTTCACCATGTCTGACTTTTAACCTTCGACACCACATAATTCAGCTTCATGGGCAATGCAGCACAGTTACCAGTCTCCTATTCTGGAAATATGCCACCTGCATTTCCATTTGCTCAGGGAGCAAACAGCTGTTGGTGCTTTAGTTCTGAGCTGGGGGTAATGGCCCCGGTGTAGCTAGTCATCTGCTGTTTCCCTATTGAGAGGCTTTGTCCCCTCCATGCTCCTTGACTCTTCTTTGCTCCAAATTCAGCCAGGCAAGAGCATTTGTCCACAAGCACTAGCATTTACACTTTTCAACATAGTTTAAATAGTGTTTAAATAGTCTCCATGGGAATAATGCAACTTAGCTGTCTTTGCTTTGAGTTTTGCAAGTAAACTGCCCATCATAAAAAACAACCTGCACAATTACCATTATTATTTTATTTTTAATAACAAAACCATTCTTTTTAAAATTACCATAAAAGCAAATGGAATCATAAAGAAAAGTTGTGATCAAAACATGTTGTTTTGATCTTCCAAGCAAGTGCTTGAGTTTTAATTGCTCCATCAAGTTAAGAGGTATCAGCTGCTCCTCTCAAGTATCTTCATTTCTCATTAAGATTACAGCATGATATTAACAAGGCAGAAGAGAGCTGACATGACCGTTCTCGGGGGCAGATCCAGATTTGAATGGATGTCATGTTAACAGTAACAGCTATGAATGTGAAAAATGAACAAACTTAAAAACTGCTCCTAGAATGCTACAGAATCATAACTCTTTTCTGGAAAATATGTTAGCAATAATAAAAGTGAAGAACAGTGCTTTATAGCAATCACTCTTTCTGGTTTTTGTTTTTATTTTTTAAATACTAAGGGCAACTTACTGCACTCCAACCGTAAGCTTGATACTAATAGTGATCCATGACCTAAACACTCAAAAATATAGGTCTTAATCTCAATCTTCGGGAGCTTTTAGATTGTTCTTAATTTTAGCCTATTATTTTTAGTTTCCCTAAGCTAAAAAAAAAAAAAAAATTGAAATTGAGTTGGACAGCACATAGAAAATAGTGCACCTGCACCTGGAAACATAATCACAGAGAGAGTTGAGACTTGGCATAGTGGTATTAAACCTGTACTCTCCAAATAAACAAAGGTAATCAAGACAGGAAAATATGTAAATAAAGTACAGAACTGAGTACTGTCAACAGAGTACCAAGGGAAATGCTGACTTTATTCTCAGTAATGAAGACAAGGACTAATGATTACATTTAAGCCAACACAGAAAGGGAAGCTAATCAAAGAAGGTATGATATTGCCCGGTAAATCACTAAGGGAGCCAGCTTGGGATGCAACATTCTTGACGGATTAGACAGAAACTAAACAAGCATCAGGCTGGCCAGCAAAAAGAAGACCACAGTAATCAGCAATCAAAATCCCATTTTCTGTTCAGTTAGATTTCAATTATTTTCTCTGTAAGAAAGAAAATGGCAATAATAAATATAGGTTCATCCTTTTTTTTAATGACGACTCCAAATGAGGCTAACAGGAAGCAAAATATCCTACCAGTTCCAGTGGGAGTTAAACGCACAGTACATTGCTGGCCATGAGCTCCTGAAATTTGTGGTCAGTTCTCCAGGTATCATCAGATTCAGAATCTTTAAAAAGTATATCATCTTGGTCCCTCTCTAATACAGATGCAACTTTGCCAATGAGTTCAAAATAAAAATAAATAAAATTTGCAATAAACTTTGCTCCTTGCCAGAATATTAAAGAAAAAACAATTTAGGACAATGGTGATCAGCTGTGACTCTCATATTGCTGGCAGCCATTTAAGTGCAACTCCAGCACCGGAGTTGCATGCCTGGCAACTGGGCAGTAGCAGCTTGGGAGCTGCTGAATGTTCTCAGTTTTCAGCTTCATAGAGAAGCCTGTAAATGGCTGCTGCTCCCCAAATCTGCTTCTGTATCCCAGCTGAGTTTTATCCCATAAGGAAGTTACAGGATCACAAGAAAGGCACTTTCATCTTTTACCTATGAACTCCCCGGGAAGTTCCGCCTCTCCTTGAATTCTGTGGCTTTTGGCCACATGAAGATTTTGGTGTTGGGAAGTCTAGCCAACCTTGATATAGGACATTTTATGGCTCTGAATAAATTTTGAACTAAATGGTAACTGAAAAAGCTGCTGAGGTATCACTTCCCCTGGTTTAGAAATGGATCAATGAAGCATCTGTATGTAGAGGTCAGTATCGCACATGAATGTATACAGTAACAGAAGGCAATAAGATGATGCAGAATTTTATCTTTGTTAGGGTAGTTCTGCTTTGCAAGCAGCAGGAGAAAAGTCTTAGAAGACACCGTATATAGCATGTGCCTACAGTTCCTCCTTGCAGTATTACTCAACAGGCCTGAAAAGCAAAGGACTACGCTGATGCAACGTGAAGACTATTTATGCCTTACATAGGTGCATAGGTGATACACATCAACTTGACTGTAGTAACAACAGCTATACAGTTAGACATGAAGCACTTCTAATCTTATGCATACAGCTGCCCTGTGCTTAGAAAAAGCTGAGCGCTGGATTTTGTTGGTATCTTCAGGATTTAGATGCGTTTGACTCAGCTGTAGCACTAACAGTAAAAATATGGTAAAATATTCAGCCTGCCTGAAAATGCAAACCAGCCCCATTTTATTTCCCTTTGGTCACACCTAGCTATTCTCAATAGCTAGTGTTTTGGAATTTATCTCTTTTAATATGTAGGAGTCTTCTACTGAAAGATTTTTAAAGGAGCCAGACATTCAGAGCTGTTCAGTATATTTATGACTTACCCAGAAACTATATTAAGATTAATAAATTAAATCTCTTATAAAGAATTAATTTATGAGTTCTTAAAAATTAGAATAAAATTTTAGAAACAAGATTTCAGAGTTAAAATAGACACGGAATAGTAAGAAACAGGCTCTTTGGCTCATTTTGCAGTTGCAAAATTAAGCAATTTTATGCAAGCTGTTTACAAAGCACAGATTTCTAACACCTTCTACAGTGAACAGCAATCCCTGCAGACCCACATATTAGCGGTTCTCCTTCTTACCACATATCATGTGTTTTAATAAACTCTTAATATTAAGTGTAATTGTGTTACACTTTTAAAATATTAATCTAAAAATAAACTTTCATACTGCTGATGGTATAATCAAACTCTGGGGGACTGTGTAACTAATATGTGAAGATCTGAAGAAAAATTACTCTGGTCTGCTCTTAGAGACGGTGACATCAGCCATCCCAGTACAAATCCCTCCTGTAATTTCTGCCTAAAATTGGGTTATTTTAGCAAGAGTAAACCAAAGAAGCCTGTTTCACTATAAAGCAGATCCGCATTAGGAAATCTGCAGCTATTCTGACTACATCATCATAGACAAGAATAGCCTGACGTTATACTTAGACCTATGTTGTAAATATGCAAAGTACTCCAGTCATGCTGTCCCTGGGTTAGGGCCATACTGAAACAGTAAGTGGAACAAGCATGGAGAGGATATCTGTGCAATCTCTGCATGCTGCAGATGAAACAGAACTGTGTGATGAAGCTACCTCTATTATTTCTGCATAGACCTCAACAATTCAGGTCATTTTGCATTTCTGAACTGACATTTGGCCTAATTTGTACCTACAGAGAACATATTTAGAGACCTCTGAAGCAGTCTAAAGAATATTCCTAAAAAACTAGCAACAATCACTTTCTTTACTCATTTGTTAATGAGGTGAAGTGATATGGCAGGGAAGTATGCATGCATACCATTAATTTTTGTTATTAATAGATGAGTGCCTATAATTACACTGAGTAATTCTAGAATCCTTCAGCTAACTGTTCATGGATTCTGCTGTCACCACAGAAGTGCCAAATGTATTAAAAATACACCACAAAAATAGCATCTGATATACAACAGAATTGAATGGACTATGTTTATAGCTGGCAGATTAACAAAGCCAAGGCACAAAGCTTCTGTAGGATGTTTTGAATTTCAGTGATGGCCTGTAGCTAATTCATGCTGCTTTCACATGAGAAACTGATGGCTGCTGAAATATTTTTCAATATAAGTTCAAATGAGGAAAAGAAATAACCCACCTCCTTTTGAAAAACTGCAGTTAGGCATAAACAAACTTGTTATGGTCTGGATTAAAGCCAAGTACACGCACAAGTACAAAGATACCTCCCTTATGAAGATTATTTGCTTCATGTATTTGAATGGATGCATCCATTTATCCATTACTGTCAGTGCTGCACAGAAAGGAGTATGAATAAGCACTGGAAGACTGTAATGTAAGATGTATAAACAGATTTTTCTAAACCACATTCTCATGAGTATTCCTTACTGTTTCATATGCTAAGAGAAAGGAATAAAGCTTATATATCCATCTCTCAGCAAAGCCTCTTTCACTCCTCAAAATCTTTTCCACTGTGGAAAAGTAATTAAACTTAATCTTCGGTTTTAGTCCCAGTGAAATAAGCATTACAGAATAGTTTTTCTTGCAATACTCCAAATCTAACAATTACATTAAGAGAAAAATTTTAAAGTCATGTTATTTCATTAGCAAATTAATTTTTTTTTAAATCTGCCATTCTAGTAATTATGTACAATTTACATATGGGAGTATATTTACACACACGCATTCTGATTTAAAGAACAGTGTATTTTCAATACTTATTCCCCCTTTTTTTTTCCCCCTCCCTAACAGATTCCTCAAGGGCAATTGAGCTGTCACATTGATATTTTAGGAGATCTGTAGCAATCATAAACTCGTATTTGAGGGCTTAGCTTACAATATTTCTGACAATGGATTACATAAATACACTACGCCAAAACTGTTTGCAAATGCCAGCCTGTGCCAAAAATGTCTGCAAATGTCACAGAGAACCACCCAATATGAAAAGGACCCTTTCCTTAATCTAGAGTGATTACTTCTGCACAAAGGCCTGATCTACGGGCTACAGAACACAAACAGTGTTTGGTGCTTGCTGTGCCCCACTGTGACTCTCATCAGTAAGAAATGAAAGCATGCAGTGACTTACAGGAACTGTTCGTTGTTTTTTCTGCATCAGGTATCTTGAAAAAAATACCATTTTCAATTTCATAGAGTATCAGAAAGACAATTTGGTGATAAGACAATGGGTGTTTGGGAACTGAAGAGAGAACGCAGGTCTATTGCCCTGACTCAAAGGAGATACAGCTAACCTGTTAGGTCATGTTACTCAGAACCTGGTTCCTAAAGAATAAATCCACTAAATCATGTTCTCACTGGAGAATGCTGCCTTTGTATATCAAATACACACTTACTGTGTGTGTCTGTGATTTCTCCCATTCTTCCACATTTTAAAGTCTTGGATTAAAAGTGATTTTTTAGATGGTCTGCATTGTTGGCAAATATCTTACCAAGCTTCTCTTTTAATAGAATTCAAGCTGAAACTGGCAAGTCAAAGACTTTCTCTTGAACATACACTCTGAATTAAAGCCACTGTTGTTTGTACCTGAAGTTATCTGTTATAAACTGTGTCTATCAGTTTCATGACTCTATATAATATCTTTCTAAGTAGAGATTTGAACTTCTCATGGATCTCCAGACTGAGTTTTGTCCGGATCATGTCACCCAGGTCAGGCTAGTGTAGTTTTAAGTGATATATTTTGCCATGCAGACTGGTTAAAGTAAGTCAGAAGCCCTTAAGTTCCTTTCAATACATCAAAGAAACTCAGGAGTAGAAATAACCTCACCTTTTGTTAGAATAGTATGGCTTCAAAAACCTCTTAAAGTGCCACAGTTACATAATAATAAATACAATATAAATATATTATAAAAAGGAGATTATTTGGTTTGGTTTTTTCAGTTCCATTAATCAGTTTCTATTCATTTTGTGAACATATATTTAAAGAAATACTTCCCTCTTCAGTTGTACATTTCAAATTCTAATTTAAAAAAAAAAAATCACTAGAAGTGATTTGGGCTATGAGAACTTGTCCCATCTACTCAAAGCCCTCATGCTACACTACTTACCTGAAATCTGCTTTCAGCTGTATGGAGAATTTAACTTCAAATATTTCTCTTCCTGGAAATTTCATGGGCTCTTCCAGTACTCTGCCATTCCAAAAAAGAGATCAGATTTTGGAGCATTCAAGCTCATTCAAGTACACTGTGGAATAATACATCATCAAAAGGGGTCTCCTCTAAGGCAATGTTTTGAAGATCATGAATGGTAACTAAGGGTTATGGATCCCAGAGCTCTCATATCCATCTGCACTTGCACATGGATTGCTCTGACTGACCAGATGGCTTCTTACAAAACAACATGTTTATATGAATAGTTTCCAAAACACTTTCTGGTGGTACACTTATTTTCTGTAAGAGACCTGCAGATGGTTCCCTTCCCCTACCTGTAAGTTCTCCAAAATATATCTCCTGAACTAGCTGTTATGCAATCTTCAGCTACATATGCTGATATTTGACTGTGAATATCTAAAACTGGCAATTTTCTTAAAATAATCTCCGTAAAGAGAAACTTAGCAAGCAATTATAGATCAGCTAGCGTAAGTGCAGCTGTAGAATAAATATTACTAACTATTTTGCAAGAATTAGTAAGCCAAAAAGTAAGCTTCGAAAGCCACAATTTCTTTACAGGGAATTCATGTAGATTTGGTCAAGGGTGGTCTTGTTTAACTTGTATTCTTTGACAATATTACTGCCATGGCAAACAAGGGTAACTAAGTGGATATGAATGCTTTAGGTTTATAATTGCCATGATGTCTGACATCAGATTCTACTAACCAGGAGGTAATGAAACTTAGTGGGCAGGAAACCGGCTCAAAAAGGGGCAAATTTTGTGAAAAGAACATTATTCAGATATATCAGAGATATCTGTGGGGTGTACACATGTGACACATGAAGCAGTGAGATACTTGAAACAGTCCTGAACAACCATGCAATAAATTGCTCTTATCATCCACATTTCATTCTAGTAACTGTCACTATAGAGACAATTTAGTGTATTCTCACGTGCTGAGTAGTTTAAAAAAATTATATTGAGAAAAATTATCTTCATATCAAATAAAAATATTCACTTTGATTTTTTTGGCCAGTCTGGTACTCTTTCATGACTTGGATGCTATATAAAAATATGTCTTAGGATATAACATAGTATTCTATATGTTTGTGGACCTTTTATATTGAAAATTCTGTGCCTATTTTAAAACATTACATTAATATTTAGGACTTTGATTGAAAAGGGACAGAAAGACACAATTTTGGTAGTTTAAAGCATGAGAGCTCCCACATGTTGTAAGGTAGACACCATCATACAGTAGGGACAGCAAAAAATTTAGGCATCTGCACTTGCTTACACTACCAACGTTTTAGCACATTCTCAACTATTGGTTGCTTGAGTTGCAAACTCCTCTGTGCTCTCCTCCTCTGGAAAAGTCAGCTCCAGCAGAATAATGGGGCAAATTGTTATGGACAGAGAGGATAACTAGGAAATAAAGTGTCCAGATGTGTCTAGTCTCATTTACTAGAGAATTTAGGAAAATACATAGAAAATAAAACCCTTTTGCATTAAATCAGGTGTATTATCGGAGCAATTTTTTTTAAAAGAATCCTACTCAAGCAATCATACCAGAAACTGTTTTACATTGTAAAAAGAAATAACTAGACAATTGCAAACAAGAGTATTAGACTTAGCTTCCTTTACAAACCATGTATACTTGTTAACGAACACAAAAAAATCTGAAACTTTGATAATTACTGTTATTTGAAGGGAAAGAAGAAGAAAGGAAATGCCCTGTAAGATTTCTTAGCTATTCAAGTAGAAATACATTCTACATGCTTACAAGAAAAGCTTTTATCAATCCTCTAGATATGTCAATCTCTTTCAAATGTAAAAATTTCAAATGTATTATTTTACAACTGTTAGGAATCAGATGCAGACTAGGAGGTTAATGGAAAGCAGTCTTATGTACGTTGTTTTGTATTTTACTATTTTCATGGTTATACTTTGCAACTCTTGATTATCATTTTGTATGAGAACTAAAGCATGCATTTGTTTCATCCAAGTATAACACTATGGCATTCTATCTGGAGACAAATAGCATATTAACTCACTGCAGAGCCTGCTGAACTGAGAATACACCTATCTCAAGCTCTCAGTGAGACTTTAACAAAGAGAGACTGGTAAATTGAGTTGACAGGCAGACTTTGAGGCTCTGGGCAAGCCTGGCTGAGCTATGCAACATGCAAAGACTGAGCAGCACACACAACTAAAGACTAACAGAATGCCGCAATGAATCAGAGATACGAATGTGGTCAGAATCAACCATAATATTGCATCTGGAAGAGTTGCTGGTTAGTTTACCTAGGCAAGTGTTTCAGTTTCCTATCATCTTCCATAGAGTTCATACCTTAGGCCTAGAGAATGAGCACAGTAGCCTGATACAGATGATATCACAAATGTCTGTATTTTAAATAGTATTAAAATTGCCATCTAGATTTAATTCTGTGAGGATGCACATATGCCCCACACATACACATTTCATAATTTTATATATCCACTTACAGTATATTGATACCAATAAACAAAGACAATAAAGTTTTAGAACTGTAGAAGAAAAATGTTTCTTACTGAGGAAATACGAATACGGATTCTAAGGTTTCAGGATGAGTAGTGTATACATACTGCTGCATGGAAAAAAAAAAATCAACATATAAATTACCTTAGAATCTACTGAATGCTTACATGAGCAAAAATTTATTTAAAATTATGCAGATGATGAAGTTACAGAAGATAGAAAACATTTGCTTGTGCATTTTTAAAGTTTTAGTACACAAAAAAAAAAAAGGTGGAATTTTACATCTAGACATCCTGAATTATGCTGAAAGATTCCCCAGAAGCCTAAAATATGCATAGCAGCATTTTGGAAATCCTAATTTTTAGTTAAATACAACAGTATTTTCTTCATTGGAGGTAGACAAATATTAAATAAAAAGAACTTCAAATAGTCCGAATAAAATTCAGTTCAACAGCTTGGCTTTTAGTTGCCCATTATTGGTGATGCTATGGTCTCATTAACTCTCAGCTCAGCTTGTATATTCAGGATATGTTTAACACCATTGGAAAAGAGTTAAAACTAGAGGTATGAAAGTTAAAATGTGACTTATGCCATGTTAGCTGCAATTGGTGAGTATCATTTGGCCTGGCTGTAACAAGGCCAATATTCTGAAAAAACAAGGATCATCCTTATAAAATTATCAACTTAAAAACCTGTCATTCCTTAGTTAAAAGGAAGTTAAATTATTTGCTAGGTGAAGAAAAAAGGCACTTCACAAAAATATATTCAAGGTAAGAAAAGGAGAGAATGAGATTTTACAGATCTGCGGATTAAAGGAAGAAAGACGAAGTTTTGTCCCAGTACCCAGAGAACAGGTACACTGAATGACCACCAAGCTGGTCAGACTTACAAAGTAGAGGAATCTCTTCTTGCCAGTCATTTACTTTACTCGATACATGGGGTAACAACTGAATGCAGAATATTCATTGCACCAGACCTTCTGATACCAAGATCCTAGGTGGAGTTGAATCTTTATACCCAATAAGAATCTTTTAAATACCAGAATCACCTATGTATTTTTTTTTTTCAAGGCTTGTTTTCAAAGGGAAGACAAAATATCTTCTACATAGTGTTTAAGTAAAAATTCTATGCCTATGGTGCACCTCTTCTTTTGTTGCTCTTTCAGCTACCATTGCCATTTCAATAAATGAAAGCAAATCCCAATCAGTTCTAATGAAATGGCTTCTTTTCTGTGTGCACAAAATCCAGTAAAGGAAAAAAAAAATCCCATATAAGAGTGTTTTTATGTTTCCTTCTTTTCATTCTTTCCCACCATCTTCCTTTTTCACCTCATTTTCACATACATTCTCTTCATTCAGTCCAAACTGTCTCATTCAGACTCTTCTTTCTGTTATTTCTATAGCACTCCTCTACTCTTACTCTACTTTATTCTCTTATTCCTCACCTTCTCCAGTTTTTCTTTCTTTATTAATGCACGTCAACAGCCACAATGCAGTTTATTACCCAGTACTTTCCCAGCTATTGTTTGCTTCTCTTCTCTTTATGCCTAATTCTTCTCTCAACAAACTCCTGGACTGAGATGATTCTACATGGCTGAGTCAAACCTCTGTTGCCCACAAGTCAAGTCGTTCTCACAGCTCCCAATCTACACCAATTCTCTCCTGCATTAACAACCTATACATCAAGTTCTCTCTTTCAAATCAATTCACCTACTTCATGTTTCAGTTTTCCTTCATTTCACATTCTTTATTATGCTATAGACCTCAACTCCCTGTTGACTCCCTCAGGTTTTCAGTCACCCAGTCCTCAGAGCAACACTGGACTGCCCAAGCTCTGTGAGGAAATCCTACTGAGTCTTTGATACATTTTTATTCTACTGTTCTACCTTCCAAAACAAATTTTGTGAAAACTACCAGTTTAAGGCATTTTTAGTACGCTTCTCCAGGCTGTAAACCTCACTTGAAAGTTCTTACTGGACAAGTCACTTCAGTTAAAAGAACGACTCCGGTGAATAACTGCCTACTGTCGCAATCTGGACTTTTCTGGTTTTATGCAGTGTTGTTAAATTAATTTAAACTAGAACCTAGACACTGTGCTGTACACCTTAACATATTATGATAATGACACCTTCTTGGGTTAAATTTTCTTCCTATATGTCATTAAATACATTAACCAGTGCTGACAGACAGTAAAAAGAGGGTAAAGTGAGCATATTGGTACAAAACCAAAATACTTAAAAGAAACATACATTAATTCTGTATTTGAATGGCAGCTAAAGCTAACATATGGCTAGCCTGACAAGAACAACTTTATTCTTTTATTCACTTAAGAAAATCATGCCACATTACAAAGAAAAGGTTTCAAGACAGCTGTCAACGTTGCTGAAAGAAAAAAAAAGGTAAACTGATTGTTTGATACCTTTTTCCAGAGTAAAATGCTTTCATGCTATCAAGAATGAGGAAGGTACTTTGAAGTACTGCACACTTAATTATATCAGCATTTACAGTATTCCACTTTTCATAGCTATGATGCAAAAATTTGTTCCAGATTCTAAACTGGCATAAGGAGCTTTAAAGAATATTACATCTATTGTTTATGAATTAGGTATGGACAAAGTAGAAGTAGGAATTTTTTTGTGTGTTTATAATTAGAAATAGTTTATGATTTAGCCAACCAAATCCACCTTGGCAAATACTTGCCAGTTAGGGGAATATGCAGTAAGTATACTGATAGGAATGATGTGGCTTTGTTGATGGACAATAGAAAATTAGTTGATTCGCATTTAGACCCTAAACTACAGAACTCTGCAAAGGGTTTTATATAGTCTCTCAGTTTAATGGCTGGATGTCTAAAAACTTACTAGTTACCTCTTTCTACTAAAATAACAAGTGATCTCCACAATTATTTTAAATATCTGCCTTGCTCTACAAATTGACTTCATATCTGTGTAAGATACATTTGGGAATGGATGGTAGTTATATCTTACATTTTACAATTTTATAGTCTTAAGCAGCCTTATTCTCAGTTACCAGGCTAATGTTTGCTGTAAAAATCCCAGCAGAGAAAATGGACAGCTAATTGAGTTTTTTTACAACTGGACTTCAAAGGAGTGGGGCTCCTTTGTCACTGCTGCCACTAGAACTGAGGAAAAAAAAAAAAACCAACCTGACCTTCAAGGAAGGACTAAACTTTCCAACCACAGGAAGCAGAAAGAAACCTCTTTCTCAAAAAAAGATACAAGCCACAGAAGCAAGAATTTTCAAACACAGGGAAGGTAGTGGAGAGAGTCTTATGAGTCACAGTCACTTGCAGAAGTGAGACACAAACAACTCCTTGCCTATTCCACAACATTTTTCCTATCTGTGACTACTCATTGCTGGATATCAAGCACTGGTGCTCAAATACATCAGTCTTCCAACTAACTTGTTTTTATTCAAGATAATTTACACTCTCAGCTATTTTAATTCTGAAACACATTAAAGATTTTACTTTATTGGTGTAAATTAACCTGTACTTTTGAGTACTCAGCATTACAATTTATTGTTATATTAATACCTCACTGACAGAAATGTGAATTTAAAATAAGAGCTAAGAACTGTAAGACAGAAAAACTGGTATGGCAGAGATTAAAATTGTATTTTTGCAAGTCTCTTTTCTGGCTTAATTTTATGTTGCTTGCAAAGTAAAGAAGAGAATTACAAACTTATTCTCCCTATTTTGCCCAGCCTCAAAATTGAAACTTTCTTTACTGGCTCTAGAGCCCATTCTTTGCTACCAAGTTCAGAAACACTTGCTGCAGTACAGAAATGTTTGAATATACAAAGAGTTCACTTTTTAACAAGGGAGTGCATGTGACTTGCTTGTTGCCAGGGAAACAGGATTACTACTGTAATGACACAAAACTTTAACTATCTGTGTGTTCTTTTATGAGAAAAATCTTAACCTCTTCTTGCACTGCTACAAGTTAAGCATGTTAGGGATATAAACTGCACAGTTTAGAAAACCTGTCTCTTGCTAAAGCCTTACTGAGTTTATTAGCAAGCAGTAAAAGAGCAAGATGAAAAGGAAGAAGTAAATGTTACTGAGAACAACTCTTCTCTCAGAATGATCTTTCATTACTAAGCCTGTTAACTGCTAGGGAAAATGACAGAAAGTGATGATACAATTCTTGGCGCCCAAGCAAAAAAAAAAAAAAACATTCAAAAGCACCTTTATCCAACCAGTTCCTTAGTTAAACTGACCAGCATCCCATCTTGACCCAAGTTTCCTAGACTAAGAAAAATGGTTATGCAAAATAATTGCCTGGGAACTAGGCATAATCAAGAGTAATAAAACAGACTAAACTATTTCTGCATGTTATAAAGGTGTTAAATGAAAAAATATTAGGCAAATTGATGATTTCATATTTTCATGGTAGGCAACTTGGCATTTTCACTAACTCTTAGAGCCATTTTTATTATTTGCAAAAGACAGATGGAAATAGACCCATCAGAAAACGCAGAGCACAATTAAAAGCTCATTTTGTACAGCACTGAAGTTTGCTGTAACATTGAACATGGCTTTGTTCAACATATCTCCATTTTCTTCAGAGCTTTAAAAGTTGTATGTTTATAAAGGAAACCAATATATACCAATCAGCTACCAACAGCAACATATAAAGTGCTTTTTGACTGTTACTGTCAATCTACTTGCTTTAAATTTTTGCCCCATCTTTTAAACCATGCAATGGTGCACATTTCTTGTACATTTCTACACATGTCCTGGTTTTGGCTGGGATAGAGTTAATTTCCTTCCTAGTAGCTGGTACAGTGCTGTGTTTTGGATTTAGGATGAGAATAATGTTGATAACACACCGATGTTTTAGTTGTTACTCAGTAGTGCTTACACTAGTCAAGGACTTTTCAGCTTCTCATGCCCTGCCAGCAAGAAGCTGGGAGGGGGCACAGCCAGGACAGCTGACCCAAACTGGCCAAAGAGATATTCCATACCATATGACGTCATGCTCAGTATATAAATTAGGGAAAAGCTGGCCGGGGGGCCACTGCTCAGGAACTGGCTGGATATCAGTCAGCAGGTGCTAAGGAATTGCATCCAGCATCACTTGCTTTGTATATTCTATTACTATTATTGTTATTATTTTACTTTATTATATTTCAATTATTAAACTGTCTTGATCTCAACCCACGAGTTTTCTCACTTTTACACTTCTGATTCTCTCCGCCATCCCACCACGGGGGCAGGGAGTGAGCGAGTGGCTGGGTGGTACTCAGTTGCCGGCTGGAGTTAAACCACAACAACATTTAAAAGAAATACCATACCATATCCTCTCCCTCATCTGTTTCAACAATTTTAGACACAAAATATCAGTATTGTCTGTTTTGACATTCTTATTTTCTCAGGCAGCATTAAATAAGAGTTTATTCTGAGGCAACTGTAAAAGATCACAAGCCCTCAAATGTTTCCAATGGTGACCGGAGAGTATTCACTTCCAGTACAGTATACACTAAATTATTCTTCTCATGAGCACTGTAAAGGTCACTTTGAATATAAAGAAGCATGACAAAAATCTACTTGATGGAAATATGTTCATAAATACCTATCTGTGAGGCCTGTTGAACAATTCGTAGCAATTAACTTCGCAGAGCAAGTCTCACTGTCTTTATTGAGATGGTAATCAGTGTAAAAGTCATACCATTTGAAAGTGAAGTTGATTTTTTTTTTTTAATGGCAAGACTCAATAATAAGGCAATAAATACAATACATAAAACCCTTCAATATTATAGAGTTGCTGTATGACATACCAATTTTATTGAGATCACACCAAGGCAAACAAATGACAAATGCCTTTTCTTTGAGGTGTCTTAGTCCCAGAACAATACAAACACTGACGTGTTTCATTAGGGTGAGTTTAGAAGGATGTGTTTCTGTAATACTTTCACTATTACCCACAATCTGCAGGAGAAAATGTTTTCAACTGTACTTACACAAACACTTCTGGCTCAGTACCGCCTTAAAAGTGGAGGACTGAGAAAATGCAAGTGAGAGCAAGTAAGTGTGAGTAAGAGCAAGAAAAAACAGGCGGGCAGGAGTCAGAAACATGCACATAAACAGATTCTTTCACCTAAATAAAACCTATTTACATTGGGCACTGCTGGCGGATTTCTCTTAATTAGACCAACTGCTGGAAAAAGAAATACAACCTACAGAAGTGCAGCTGAGAGGAATAAAGAACTAAGAAAACCGAACAGAGTTTCTAGTCTTTTTTACTTTAACAATTGAGAAAAAGATTAACAACTACAAAAATAGTTTTAAAAATATGAAAACATATTCTGACTCCAAATTTTCACTTTGCTTGAAGTGATCATTTTGATCTGAAAGGTAAAGGATTACAACATTTGTAAGTAAAGCAGATCTCGTTGATAATTTTATGTGCCTCCCGTAAATCATTAGTAACGATGCATTATATTCTTTCTGATTAAAAATTGTCATTTAAGCTCTAGTGAGTAGTTACTTGACCGCTAACTTCTGTAAAACTACTAACAAGCAGAACCAAGTTGAAAGTCAGCAGATATCTTGAGTGCTGATGGGTATTTGGAATATATCTCCATCTATAGCAACTGTCTGAAGACTGTGAATGCTGCTAATAGTATTGCCATGATAACTATCCTGAAATTAGGACATCATGGACTGAAAACTTTTTGGCTGGAACGTGTATATTAACTCAGAATGGTTATCAAAAGAAAATCGCACGTTGAAAAAAGATTGATGGGGAAGATGTCAATTCTGTCAAACATGAAATAGTTAGAGAATGCCACACTATAGGCAGGGCAGAGGAGGGGGGAACGCAGGGAACACGAACACAAATTTGGATATAACATTGCTCTGATCACAATCAGATTAAGGAGCTTTTCTCTCTACAATACTTTTAATGACATCTCTGTACTGCAAACTGCCCCTTGGGATCAAAAGGGAGAAAAATGAATAAAATTTCTTACTAGTACAGATACGTTATTCCTTCCAGCACAGGTGGCATCTTCCATAAGCATTTCAAGGGAGTGTTTTTCCATACACACACTCTTAACTGACATTAAGTGTGCTGGAAAAATCCTCAAAGATAAACTAAGATTTGGTCAATTATGTACTCAAGTTAAAACAGAGCTTCCTTAACTCTCCTGCAATGTCTTTCACACACAATAGAATAAAACTATGCTATAGTCTGCATTATGGACGCAACCATCTTCCACAGATAACTGTCTTTTCCTAGCTCAATTTCTAGATTTTAGCATTTATTCAGACCATTTAAAAGGACTAACCACTGGTAATAAATAAGAAATAATCTTGCAAACCTTAGGTCTGAACAAAATAGGAAGATGCAGGACAGTTCTTTACCACATGGAAAGGAGTAGCAGAGTCGCAACAAATGCTAACTGACAAACTTGACACACTTTTCCAATGACTATTCAAGTTTTTAGTGTCCTATACTTTTAAAGCCAGGGTCAAAATTTTAATTATTTCACAAATAACCTGTCAAATCTCAGATAGATCACTTGTAAAATAAAAACCTACAACTATAACATCATCCTCATTTGTTTGGATAAAACTAGCTTTATAAAGCCAAATGTTTGTAGTAATCCTCAAGTACCAGTATTTCTAAGCACTTCCTTACTATATTCAACCCATCTTCCTTTTAACATTAAGCATCCTGCGTCTCTCTCTCCCTGCTTATTCTTGCCCTCTTTATCACTGTTTCTACTCCTCCTGATCTATTTTTTTCCTCCTTCATTGTCCTCTAACATTCATAAACCCTCTCAGCTACTCAGAACAGGGAAAGGAAAATTTAATACATTTGTAGAACGCCATGTAACACACGTCTTCAATGTCAATATATGCCAAAACACAAAATAAAAGACAATATAACATCATAATACAATTCTTGCAGAAGGAAAAGAGATGAAAGTATGAATTCTCATATACTTTGACCAAACAATTTTTGCCCTACTTCTTCACATTTCAGTTAGATCAAAACAGGCACGATGCTTTTTTTAAGTTTGATGTCAAGCCTCATAGGTTATGAGAGACATAAAAACATAAAAAACCATCAAAGCAGAACTGTCAGTTACAAAGTGAGGAATGCAGAAACCAAGAATAACACTGAGACAACTATATGTTTGTTAAGAACAATGCACTCCAATTCAGATATTTAAACTCTACCATCAGCAAAAATTCCACAGAAGAATAGTACATTTTTGCAATGGTACTTCCTGCATTATCTGAACATGCTAATCAAATTTTAGATAGCTAAGATATTTTTACTTCAACAATCATCAGTGCTTGGCAACACAGTTCTATTGAAAGATAAATATTGTGTAACGTCTCTACATAGTTTTATAAGTAGATCAATCAATTAACATAGCAATAAATTAGTTTCATTAGCATGTTTCAGGCATTAGGAGGTGCTTTACTAATTAAAAGTCACATATTTAAGCAAATGCTATTCCCAGTTTGTTCATGTAAATTATATTCCTCTTTATCAGAGTGCTTACTTACTGTTATAGAACATAACTGAGATCTGTTAAAGAGATACTGAAGTCATTCAGTACCAAGTTGATAACACAAGCTGCCACTTCAAAGGGTGCAATCAGGTAAAAATCTGGCCACTAGCCACAATACTTTAAGATGCATTAGCTGAATACTGTCATTTATCCTATTAGAAGGCACAGATATGTACACTAATAGCTTGAAGTGTCATGCCATCACCAACTCATTTTTTGAGAAAGTAACCTATTCAAAATTGCATTTAAAACTTCCTTACTTCGCATCAATACTGTTTTGCAGTATTTCAGGGATTGCTTGCTTGTTTGCTTTTAATCTTACTGTTTATCTGATAATGCACTAAGAGCAGAATACTAGCACCACATACACTACAAATTGAATGGACAGGACAATTTTGCTGTCTCATTTCCAATTGCCCCAAGAACTTCTGGGTTGTAACTGCAGACCCAACATGTGTTACAGAATGTGCAAAACAAAAATTCAGTATAAAAATCATGTTACTGGTATTGCTCAAAACATAAATGTAACTAAACACCACATATCCTACATACATAACTGATGCAATGTCTAACTAAATATATAACTATGCCCTAACTACATGGATGTCAAAGGAATCATCTCAATGACTATTCAGCACTCACATACAAATAGCCATATCAATACCTGAAAATATTCCAAGGTAACTTTTTCTGCAGAATAAAATTATAAAACAAAAACATTCACTGCTGGGTTGTTATAGATGTATGTATGTGTGTAGGTAGGCTTTTGCTTATTTATGTTATATATAGATAGTATGGAGTTAAAATAAGAGGAGGGATTCCCATTCATTCAATGCATAAATTCTGTATTAACTATCGTTTTTGCTGTTTTGTTTACATGCTAGAGAAGCATACTTAGAATTACTTTGCTTTTTCATAGAATCATCTTCTGTAGCTTTTCATCCAGAAAGACTAGTTAAATAAGAGCTGTACTGCTGCTATAAATACAGTACTATCAGTCCAGCTAAGCAAGTCCTAAAGGGAGGAAATAATTACAATATTTTAGAAACCTCTCTGTAGCTATAAGACTCATTTCTTATAAATCATAAAATGAGGCACAGAACATTAGAATATGACATGAGCAGAGTAAGTTTACAAAAACATTTTTCACCTTATTTGAGATTGAGATTTAAAGTCCTGCAAACGGAGAAATTTAGAAACCTAAATTCCTTTAAGATTTTTTAGTTCATGAAAACCTCATCTCAATACTGTCACTGGCCAAGAACACAGTAAAAGCACTGTTTTAGAAAGTTTCTCTCCTCTACCTTTATACATAAATATATTAATATCTATGTATTCAAAGTGAAAGGAAGATAACATATTTTTTTGAACATTACAATCCTCTAATCATCACAGAGAACTGATGACTCCTCTGGTGTTCAAACACATCCCGCAGACAACAGTTTCTCAGAACCTGCTCTAGCCTCTTTTCTGATGATTTACTGAGCAGATTCTCTGCTTTCTTTAAAGCATATGCTTGAGCAGCTACCACAAGAGAACAAATGTCCAGCTCTGCAGCTCAGCAGAACATGTAGTTAATGGTTATCTAGAAACTGTTGTGACACGTAGCTGTGGCCTAGAAAACGAGATTAAAAAAATACTCAGCACAGTAATCTGAAAATATTCACAAAACTCTGTTTATACCATTCTTGCATATATTTTAATCCAAACATTTGTATTGCCAAAGCAAAAGAGTCAATAAAGTGTCAGTATTCTTATTTGAATAGCATGCATAGCTACAAAGTGGAGCACGTTTTAGTAGTTTCACACTGTTTAGGCTATTTTTGTTCACATATAACACCAGTTTGACCAGCTGTATATTTAGCTAACACTTCTTTGCGCAGGTTTTATGTAAAACACAACTCAATTTAAAATTGCAGGTTGAGCTTTTGGGGAATCATAGATTTATAGACCATCTGAGGTTGGAAGGCACCTCTGGAGACCGCCTAGGTCCCCCTGCACAAGGTTGCCAAGGACTGTGTCCTGTCAAGTCTTTAATATCTCCAAGGATGGAGTGTCAACCACCTCTGAGCAACCTGTTAGGGTGTTCCATCACCCTTACAGTAAAAGAAGTTTTTTCTTATTTTTCTTGTATTTCACTTTGTGCCCATTATCAGGACGATGGGAAGAAAATCTTTATCTTCTAAAAAATGAGGGCATTTGATACAGAAACCAGAGAGAGAGAAAAATGGAACATCACAACATTTTAGTGTTTCTTTTCACAACTTTTTACAGCTTTTAGCTTTTTACATACTTGAAATCATATAACCTATTGTGATCATTTATGTTAAAAGACTCAATTATATGGTCCAGAGAATTGTGATGCTTGTTGCGAAAGATCTCTCCTGTTCTTATATATGTATTGACAAAGAGGTAATGTGTGTGATATTTTTCAGATAGATTGATAAAAATGTGATTAAAACAAGTGTACTTGTTATAACAAGTTTTATTTATCTGTAATGTACCAATCATGAGTGCAAATAAATGTTAATTTAAGTAAGTATTAACAGACAGGCATTCACCAACTAGCAGATGTAGCAATCTAATTCAGCAGTGCCAATTCTTGATTTAGGTTTTGCTCTGCATGGACTGGAAAATTTAACTTGTGATGTCAATTTTATTATTACAAAGAATTTGTTATTCAGCATGTAAACAGACAAATTAGCAGAGCCAGAATCTCTTTTTTACATTAAGACATGAAAGTGGACTGTAAAAGAAACTATTTGACCAAACCTGTGACTGAGCTAATGCAGCATTAAAATTGAAAAATACACAAACCAAGATTACAAATGATAGAGATTGACAACAGAAAGAATACATTAATGACAGTTCACAGTGTAAGGAATCAAAACAAATTACATTTCCATGATTAACCACTAGCATTTGATACAGTAATGAAGAGAAACACTAGCAAACTGATTCACATTATTTTACTGCAAACTGTTAACTGTATCTGAGTTTCAAAATAAAATTAATTTCTTTCTTACAACAGTGGCGGGCTATTTCATACAGATCAATTAAAATGTTTTGCCTCATCAGATCTGTGCCTGATTGTTGGAAATCACTGCACTTGGAAGGGAGAAATCCCCAAAGGAACAACCTCACAACAAAAATTTTCGGCAATATTCCTTCCAGCATTTAATAATCAGTGGATTCAGTCTTAGAGACATTAATCTTACTTTCTGTTCACCATCATCATATTCTAGGACCTAAATCAGATCTTAAAAGTGATTAATTAAAACTGACCCTGTAATTTCTATCTATAGGATGCCTAATCAGACATAACCTTTATGGGATTTTTCATTTTCACACTGAAGTATGGTCATTTAATTTTGCAGTGAGAAGAAACTCTTATAATTATCTGGTCTTATTTTTTTTAATTTTATATTTCATTGCTTCCTAATAGACAGATCTAATGCCCTAGAGACTTTTTATGCACATTAAGACTGTAATTTTTTCTCCTAGACTGAGGTCTTACTACTCTCTACAGCACAGTCCTATAACTAATATCTCAATGTTTTGTAACTGCTAAGTCTTTCATTAATAAAGATATAATCAGCAACTATACACACATTTGTGCTATGAAGCACAAATTAAATATATCAGAATTATTATATGTATTTACAGTGTTTTATATTAAAATATTATTAAACCAAAATATTATTAAACCTAACAGAACAGAATAATTGCAGGTACGGTACAAAGGTTACAATTGAATAATGTAATAAACGCTTTCACAGAGTCCAGCACGTTCAAGATCTCCTGTTGACGAAGCTCAAAATCGATTAAGGAAGGACAATACCGGAGAAGTTGGCAATATGAAGTGGAACTGAAATGCATTTTCTTTTAGATGCTTTTTCTTACTCACCAACAGTGCCAGGTCATGACTCTCAGAAAATAAAGGACATTGAGAATTCAAATGATAGAAAGTATCATCATTGCTAGGCTAAAATGTGCTCCTTCTATCATTGTCTGAAGGATCTTTATATTAATTTAATACTGCTGCTCTAGCTGCAGAGGAAGAGTCTGATATCCCAGTAGAAAAATGCATTAAAAACCCACTTTGTCTGCTGTAGATGAGGTATATAGTTATTTTGCTCAACAGCTAAGCTTTTCCAGAATCCCACTAACATTCCCATGGAGAACTATCTACTCTAGCTAATAGAGAATGCTGACGCATCTATTATTTGAGAAAAAGCTCCAAGGAAATAATTCAGACACGCATATATGAACAGAACTTTTTTGTCATAATGTCCAGATATCAAAGAATATTCTTGAATCCACTAAAGTCCATTGCTTCATGCGATGTGTTGAGAATTATGAAATTGCCAAACGCAAAAAAAACCACTAAAAATAAACAGTCTTTTTGCAACCTATTGCATAGCTATACCCAAAAAAGGTTAGCATCAATGCAGTGCATCATACTGGTGTTTACAAATTGTTGACAAATCGTGTTGGCAAATTTCCTTGAGCAAATCTCCTTGAACAAATTTCTTTCATAAGAGATAATTACTTTATTTTTGTATCGCAATGTTTCACATACTAAATTGTGCCCATATTGAGAAAACAGGTTACTTAAATATGCTGCCTTCTCAATAAAACTTTGCTCTTTCTGTGAAATTAATTGTATCTATCTCATTCAGCTCATTACATGTATTAGAAGAAATAGGGTTGCGGGTTTTTTGTTGGTTTCGGGGTGGGTTTTTTTACATCAGCAGAATAGGGTAATGGTGTTTATTCTGACTTGCACATCATTGGTAAAACCCCTTACATCGGGTTGTGATTTTGAATTTTTTCCTGTGCAGGTCCTCATACCTGGCACGTTTTTAATAAACAAAAACATGTGATCTAAATTCTATTTACACCCTTATAAAAGAGATAAGATTAACCATCAGAAAGCAAGTTAATTGTTTAGGGCTGAGGAGTAAGAGGAAATTTGTTTTCCCTTCTTGTTTTTAACATAAGTGGCTAAGAGATTATAAATAAACTATTCTTGATATGTAATTTCTCGAAGTAGAATAAAAAGATACTGCAATAAAATATTTCTGTAACAACAGTGCATTAAGATGAAAAAACCACCCGAAAAGTAGTATCATTGCTTTTACATCAGTACTGTATTATCTCATAGTTATAATCTCACAGTATGGTCACTGTTGAATTGCTCAATTGATGATAGATTTTTTTAAAAAAATATATGAAATTCTAATAATGGAAATTAAATAAAAATCCAAAACCAAGACAATTTTGGTTAAAGCATGTAAATAATGCACCACAGTTCAAGTAATGAACTGCTACTACGAATGTTTTCCATCAATTAAGACCAAAGCGTCAAATTAATATTCCTAACTAGAGTATCCACAGTATTTCCTAATCTAATAGGTTCTCGTTGAAACTGTTGTCCACTTTTGTCATATTTTCATAATAGTTGTGTTGCTATCTTTATGACTGCTTGTACTGTTGAGGTAATGATAATTACTACAGCAACTCAATGTACACCTGAAACCATAATCATCGTTTATTAAAATATCTTATACCCCACAAAGCTTGAAATTGAATTTCTTTCATAAGCAAACTGGTTGAGGACAAAAAACTAGCTAGCCTCAACTTACGGATGTTATTCTGCATTACCGCTTGTCTGTGCGGAACTCAGGATAATAAATTATAACAAGCCAATGAAAAGATGGAACCTTAAATAGCACACTGTTGGGAATTTATTTCCCTGCTCTACATTTAAAGCAGCAAGTTATGAAATGAAGTTGACAAATTATCAGTTTGCTACTTCACACAGCTATTCTTAACCATCTTAAAATAAAATATTATTGGACAGGAAGAGCAAAAATTATTTGAGTTGAAAATTCAATTGCAAATGTATTTTGTATTTGCCCCCCTCTTCTTTAAAAAACAAAATAAAGTACAACATGAAGGACAAATTCTTTAAAATGACTTAACAAAAAGCCACATATGGGCCCCTCAACTGGAAGTCCTTGAAACCATTTAAATCTTTACAGCCCTTAGTCAAATTCTACATAATAGGTTTTTAGGGAGAAAAAGGTAAGTCTCTTGAGACGTTTGTCCCTACAAACATCATTTTGCCATTTATTTCATCATCAAGATGTCTCATCAAATTGATTTTTGCTTTTTCAAATCCAGGAAAAAGAGAAAAAATATGAATGCCACAAAATACATCTTGGCATTCTTCCATTTATCTATTACATTTTCTCATAAATACAGCTTTCTTGAAATAAAGTTTCAACTTGAAAATCTGAAACTCTGTACAAGACCATACAAATAGTACAGCAAAGTATGTATGCTTCTACTGAAAATTATTAATTTTAAAGTGGTGTTGATTCTGCAAATTGATCCATTCATGGATTCACAGGCATGAATGCATAATCCCTATGCAGAGGCTTGGGGACAGCAAATTTAATATGATGGCTCATTATGAATGTATGTTCAATCTATACATAATTTGTACAGGTTTAGTACTGAAAAAACATTATTCCTTTCACTAATAATTTTTCAGTATAAGTCAACATCACTCTCAAAAACAAATTTTCATGAATATTATTTCATAAATAGTTCCAAATATCATTTACAAATAATGCAAAGAATAATTTTTACAGTAAAATGTAACTTTAACAGATGATATCCCTTGTATGATAGTATATCAAAGGGTTTGTTATGAGATTCTTAACAGATGACTGTTAAACTATTTCTGGACATATTCAACGTTAACATTAATGAAATCAGAACATGTGTCAGCAGATCGCAAAATTGAGCTAGAAAGAGTTCAACAGCTCGACTTTTTTATTTGGTTAGCAAGTACCCTAATAGTGCTCCACCCTCATCCCCCAAAATAAATTTAAAAACAAAAATATAAACCCCACACAAAAGCAAAACAAAACTGAAAAAGAGCAAACAAAAGAAATCAAAAACACCTAATGTTTGAAGAGTAGGTATGGATGCAGATTTTGAGGTCACTTAGATATTTTTGAAAGCTTTACACTGTGATTTTTGTTCAAAGTCACCATTTAAATAAACAAAAATTACTATATATGTCATATATTCCTTTGAATATAACAAAAGAGCTTATAATTTGAACAAGAGCCTTCTATTTAAAAAAAACACTTTTAAAGATTTTGGAAATGCTGGCATATTTTAAATTAAATTATGAAAACAAAAGCTTAATATTTTCTTGACTACTTCACAGATACTTACACAAAAAAGGGCATCAGTTGAATAAGAGTCTCTTTTTTGGGATTGGCTGTGAATTCTGGCACAGTTTGAATAATTTTGTTCATTACGTTCCTTAGGTAATTTTGTAGCTGCTTGCGTCGCTCTTCTACAAACTTTGCATCCTAAAATACAAACGAAAAAATATGAATGGCGCAAATATGTTTTTCAATTCTATAATGTAACTATACAGTCCTAATAAGCATAAAATTTGATCTTTTGATGATCTATGTTTATTATGTCTATAGAAGTATGTTCGCAATATGTAAAAACCCCTTGACTGTCTTTCTTGGAGATAAAGGAAGATCATGCACCTAATAAAAACCTGTTTCACAAAAACATCCACTGACAGGATGCCGAATTCTCTCCTTGGCAGAATGTTTCTTCTATGGACCAGAATTCTTTTCCTAATAGTAGATCTCCATAAAATACTACAATCTTAGAAAGGCAGCGCATAACAACAGCGGCATAGAGGCAGTGGCATAACAACTTACGCAATTCTTTTTGAGATCCAGAATTACCAGTCTTCATAGGAGGAAATAACTACTTATTCCCACAATTTCTTCACAATTCATAGTTTTCAAATGTTGGGTACACAAACTGCAGAATGGATTAATAATTCTCCAGCTTTTTTATTATTATGTTAATAAATTATTATTTTGAGATGGAGTTTTCATATAGTAGATTGCTTTTTTTAAAGACTATATCGCAACTCTCACTAAAATGTTTTACTGAAGTTCCTATAGTATTTTAGATCTCAGGATTTTATACTATATTGGCCCCAATAAATAAGGTAATTCTATAAATTCCACATTCTGCTGAGGGACTTTAAAATTAAAAGTCTAACAACCAGCACAATGCCATGCATCCTGTAACTTACATCCAGCTTAAACTTTTTCCTGTGAGGGATCGCAATTACAGTGAACTATAATATAAAGTCTACACATTTCACGCTAACATAAGACTATAATAGGTTTACAGTGAAGTCAGGTGCTGGCTGGTTTGTGCTACACCAGTATGCCTGTATCTCAGAAATGCAGGCATTCTGATCACCTGGTTTAAATGTCAGAGTATGTTCTTTAGGCATGAAGCCAAAACTATTATTAGACAATTACAGCTCTCAAAGGAAGACTATTATCTATAAATGTGTCTCTCCAACCTGTATTATTTATCTGTGTAAGAAAAGCCATTGAAACAAATTCTTGTTTCTTGCAAAAAAAGTTACAACCCACCAACAAAACCCCATAAATACATTTGACAACACTAAATAAATTAATTGTATTAAAGGTTCAAGCCATGCTGCCATGCATGGGATGCAAATCTGAAGATTATTCCTTCCTTAGGTAAAACAGACTAACTCATCATCAAAGCAGGGATGCTCCTTCGAATTCAGGAGGATTGCTGTACAGTTCCTAGAAGCTTTGTTAACATTTTGTTCTGTTCTTATCTCTCATTAGGTGAAGTTACCAGGAACAGCAATATTTTTAGGAGACATGAGAAAATGAGAAAAGATTCTGAATGACATTTCTCAAAGTAGTAATTTAAATTCATAGAATTAAAAAATCAATATGTAAAAACCCCTTGACTGTCTTTCTTGGAGATAAAGGAAGATCATGCACCTAATAAAAACCTGTTTCACAAAAACATCCACTGACAGGATGCCGAATTCTCTCCTTGGCAGAATGTTTCTTCTATGGACCAGAATTCTTTTCCTAATAGTAGATCTCCATAAAATACTACAATCTTAGAAAGGCAGCGCATAACAACAGCGGCATAGAGGCAGTGGCATAACAACTTACGCAATTCTTTTTGAGATCCAGAATTACCAGTCTTCATAGGAGGAAATAACTACTTATTCCCACAATTTCTTCACAATTCATAGTTTTCAAATGTTGGGTACACAAACTGCAGAATGGATTAATAATTCTCCAGCTTTTTTATTATTATGTTAATAAATTATTATTTTGAGATGGAGTTTTCATATAGTAGATTGCTTTTTTTAAAGACTATATCGCAACTCTCACTAAAATGTTTTACTGAAGTTCCTATAGTATTTTAGATCTCAGGATTTTATACTATATTGGCCCCAATAAATAAGGTAATTCTATAAATTCCACATTCTGCTGAGGGACTTTAAAATTAAAAGTCTAACAACCAGCACAATGCCATGCATCCTGTAACTTACATCCAGCTTAAACTTTTTCCTGTGAGGGATCGCAATTACAGTGAACTATAATATAAAGTCTACACATTTCACGCTAACATAAGACTATAATAGGTTTACAGTGAAGTCAGGTGCTGGCTGGTTTGCCCCCCAGCCAGTATGCTGTATCTCAGAAATGCAGGCATTCTGATCACCTGGTTTAAATGTCAGAGTATGTTCTTTAGGCATGAAGCCAAAACTATTATTAGACAATTACAGCTCTCAAAGGAAGACTATTATCTATAAATGTGTCTCTCCAACCTGTATTATTTATCTGTGTAAGAAAAGCCATTGAAACAAATTCTTGTTTCTTGCAAAAAAAGTTACAACCCACCAACAAAACCCCATAAATACATTTGACAACACTAAATAAATTAATTGTATTAAAGGTTCAAGCCATGCTGCCATGCATGGGATGCAAATCTGAAGATTATTCCTTCCTTAGGTAAAACAGACTAACTCATCATCAAAGCAGGGATGCTCCTTCGAATTCAGGAGGATTGCTGTACAGTTCCTAGAAGCTTTGTTAACATTTTGTTCTGTTCTTATCTCTCATTAGGTGAAGTTACCAGGAACAGCAATATTTTTAGGAGACATGAGAAAATGAGAAAAGATTCTGAATGACATTTCTCAAAGTAGTAATTTAAATTCATAGAATTAAAAAATAAAATAAAAAACAAACAACCAATGTTAAGTAAGGTACATTTGCAAATATTGGCAACTAATCCTGTATACTAAAAATAGCCTCATTTTTTATAGTTTAAGGAAGTCTTTTCTGCTTGTCTTTTATTTGCATGATTGCTTAATAACATGTAATTGTAATTTCTGTAACGTTTATAATCGCTGAAGACATTCATACTTACAGGCTTCAAAAACTTAGGCAGTGCTTCAGTTGTTTAATTAAGTTCACAAAATTCCAAAATATATATTCTTTTTTTTTTGTTTTCTAGATATGAACTTACACAGATGTCCAGCCCTGTTTTCACATTCCAGTTTTAATTAATACATGTAATAATCAAGATCAGTGTGAAAATAAAAAACCCTACGTTAGATGGTTTCCTATTTCTTTATCAGTCACATTGTTTTTCAGCAACATACACACACAAATTGTGTAGCAAGTGATTCTAGTGTTAACTGATTTACTGATAAATGAAGAAAGAAGTCTGAAAACTCTTGGAAACTGATACTTTATTAAAAAACAAAGCTGCATTGTTGACAGTTCATGCAATCCACTCTGCAGAGTCACTCACCCAGTACTCCACAACTGAGTACAGTTACTACTCAAACAGAACAGAGCAACAGCTTGCTCTGTGCCCCGCTGCACTGACGAAGTCTGGACAAATGTGTGGAACAGAAGTCTACACAAGCTGTTGGAAAACGTTAAAGCAAAAGTTTTAATACGTGGCAACACATAATATTAGAATAAAATGGAATGCTAATAATAAACGTGTAGTGCAATACTGATTAACTAACATAAATTTTATTATTTTCCCTTTTTTCACTAAGATTTTTGTTCCTACTAGATTCTTTGACTAGCTCAAGGAACAGCCTTGTCTTCCCATCTTTTCACTCAAAGGATTTAAAGTATCACATCATCGCATTGGTAGGGACACTAATTTACTACCACCAGCTGTGTGGGGCAGAAGACAAGGAAGTGTGGCACATAGGAGATCTCAGAGAAGAATAAAAAGTTTGTGGAACACCTTTGGTTCTGAAAGCTTTAACCACATAAATAGTGGTGAAGTTTGGCACGTGAGACCATTTCAGTTATGGAGTAATCCTCTCCCCCAGTCTTACTTGACTGTGTATAATGGAGGAAAGAGGAGCATTGCTTTGCTCTACAAGCCTGCTCCCAGTGCACACACAGCCTCAGCTTAGAGCCATTCCAAAGAACTGGCCTCACCCCCACTACACTTCCTTGATTGTACTTTCATCACTTCTATCAATTATGTTTTCAAGCCTTCAAGAAAATCTCCATTTTTGAAGTACCACATTCATTAGCACTTTTTCAGTTCTTAAGTTTTTTTTGGTCACAAATCCTCAACAACAGTATTTTCAGTGAAATAATTTCAATTATGTTAAAATTTGCTCTTCAGCAGAAGCTTAATTCTTTTAGTATCTTCTGTACTGCACATGTATTTAAATAAATACATCTTCTTTCACAGGCAGGACCACTTTGTTATAAACACAGGAGCAAAATGCTGAATGTAGGTACTTTCTATCCCTTATGTTATTGTAAAGAATCTCATTAACTACAGATAATAATGGCACAAAGGCGTTTTCTGATTAAGACTGCCAGAACATGCTTGGGGAATGCATTTTTGCTGTTTACAGCTGATCAAATTAGTGCTTATAATATAGCTATTTTTCTGCCATTTTTTCAAGCAAAATACAGAAAATCTTAGAAATTAAACTCAGCCTGGAAACAGTTAAAAATGCTTTTTTAGCCTGATATAAAGTTGATCTCTAAAACAAACACTGAGCGATCTACCATGAAATTCTGTACCATGTACTAAGGACCACTGTCCTTACCAGAAGTAATGTAAACCAAGGTCAAAATGATTCAGCTGTATGTCTATACTTTATCATTAAACGTGCGTTTTGCAACAGCAGGTCAGCTACTCAGAGGAATTATTTTACCACACAGTTGCTACTGCCAAGTTGTTGCATTAATAAAGAGTTTTTGTCACCAAATAGTAAATAGAATAATTGGTAATAGAAAAACACAATTGGTTCAAAGCCTGGACAATTTTTCCAGTCTCAAATTATAAAAAGGTAATTGTTACCCTCTTTTCATCAGACCCAATTATCTACAACTGAAATCTAGTTAGAATTTTTTATTTCAACTCCTAAACTATATTTTTATTTACAAGCAAAAAGGGAAAGATTTTGATTTGGATTTGTATCAATGAAAAAACCCATACTTTTAGTACATATCTTTGGTGATTGTATGAGATTGTATCTGTCAATACAAATCTACACTTGCATATCTATTCACACAGGAAACAGCAAAGATCTTCCCCTAAGATTCAATATATAGATTTATGTATGCTTGATATGAATGTACTGTGGGGACAAAGTAATTCTGTTAAAATTACAACTACATATACTTTTGCAAAAAACCTTACATTTTCACAGTATTAAAGGTTAGGTTATATAGTTTCATTTGTAGGAGAATAAATGCACGTATGGGAAGATAGAGTAACAGTACTGAATAAACACACACTTTCAAAATCTCACTGAAGAGAGATCCTGCTAACATGGTTGAAAAAGGAGACCTGCTCTCAAAAATACGGATGGGTATTATTACAAAGATCAAAGGTATTTTCTGAAATTTTCTCCATTTCTATCTAGAACATACTAGATCCTTCCATAACCAATTCAGGAACACATGTTTTTAAGCATTTTCCTGAGTCAGGCCCTAGATGCTGTTTCTACGTATCTTTCCATGAAGGTATTTGAACAATTGGCTACAATCTTACTAACTTTAAAACAAAAAGGCAAGGCTAACTGGCCCTTTCAGTTCTTCTACCTGGGTCCAGTGGTAGACTGAATGATCCCACCAAACTTGAAGAAATTTAACTCTTAACTATTACTTGTAAAACTTCTCCTACTGTATTGATGATAAGCCTAATCCCTGATCCCATGGCACTACAGGGGTCAAAAGAGTATTCAAAGGCAGCAGGAACTCTGCTTTCAAGATTTGAGATTTCTTGTCAATTCAAAAGATAAACTCTTTGGAGCCATATATCCTCAATGTGAGGGATTATTTATGGACAGCTACTACCGCTTTTTGTAATGATGCTGAAATTACCTTACTGTACTTGAAAAACAGCTCCAATCTGACCAAAGACAAAGCCTCACATGTTCAGCACCACCTGATTAACAATCCATGAAAGCATTCTGCGCATAGAAAAGGAACTAGTACATGCAGGTGTACATTGCCTATAACCATAATCCATTGCCCTTCCTAACTGCTTAAGAATCTCTCTTTCCCTGTTAAAAGAAAGGGTACTATATAAAGAGGGACTCAGTTTCATAAAAAATAAGGACAGATTCTCATATAGATCTGTAGGGCATCTTGGCCACATTTACTACCAATTTATGCAGAATAAACTTATATTGTACACAAATTGTTAATTGAGACTTAACATACCATCATTCACCTTCAATTTGTAGGCATATTTTCTGAAAAATAAAGCTACTACTGTTTCTGCACAAATTACTGTCAAAATTATTTCCTAGTCCACAGTTCAAGAGCATATACTTTTGATTAAGAGTCCACAAAATTTCAGTTAACAAGCAAAACTGCTTCAGATTGCAGAAGCATCAAAACACATCTGGGAAAATATTTTTAATCTGAAGTTAATGTCTCCCAAAATATTTTATTAAATTCTTTTTGACTGAGAATTTGCCAAGTTTCTGCCCACAGCAAAATGCTAATATCAAGTTACAAATCTCTAAAAATGAGAATACATGATGCAAATCTTACAGACTCTCAACAGATATTAGAAGATGATGTTAAGCTATAAAACTAAAAAGCAGAGTCTGACGTACCATATTTTATGTTACGTTGCTTTGCAGTTTTTCATTACAAGCCAAGTTCATTCCAACTTGCAGCCTAAATTGTTTCACACAACTGCTGGTCTTTCATATACACTGTTAGTATGTAACAGATGGCAGAACATTGATATTCTTCATTATTAATGGAACAGCTCACTTAAGATGCTTCAAATATTTTCCATGAGCTGTTGGAAATGGTATGATTGCCATGGTTACCTGCCATGATTTAGGGACAGATAAAACACTTATATTCTGGGTTTGGTGCTGTTGCAATCAACAAAAAATGCACTGCTTCTGATGGTCTAACCATTATTTATCATTTAACTAACCTCCTATTGTTAGTGCTGGCGGAAAAAAAAAAAACCCAAAACCAAACAACAAAACAGCTCAGGGCTCAGTCCAACTCAAATAAAATAAAAGGAAATATGGCTTTAGGACTTTAATGAGAGCTGTGTCAGCCTCTGATACCACACAATGCATTCCATCCTAAATAAAGCTGACAATAGTGCTATTCAAAGATGGACCTGCAAATGCAGAAATAAACTCAGGTTATTCTAGTGTAGCTTAATATTTTTCACCATCTTGGTCAACCAGTCTTAGCAAAATTATCATATCAGTTTTTGTCTATTTACAAGATACTAAATTGTTAACCTCAAAATGAAGCTGGAAATCAGAAGCTGAAATGGTAGCTAATTAAACATTCAACTGCTGAGTCATTCTCACCGTTTTGTGATTAAAAAAGTTAGATAGCAAGTATTAATTTTTACAGGCTGACACCTTTGCAAAGGTCACAATAAAACACGACTTGAATACACCTGTCCTTCAGTAACTACTGCATCATGAAGCAGTTTTACAGAGGTACAGTTTCCGGTACTAAATACACCAAATACCACGATATTATACAAGAATCATCTCAAAATTATTGAAACGACATGAGCTTAAAATTTCCATCCTACTTGTATTGCCAGTTTCTGTGTGGCAGAATCAGGCTAGCGTTATACAACAAAACAAGGGTATACAATACATGAAATTGCCATTTTTCCCATCCCACTGTGAGATTTTTTTTGTACATTTACTGTTCAGTGGAACAAACGGGAATTTAAGAGGATGAGATACAAAGAAGAAATCAAGGAACTGTCAGTTTTGAAAAGAAATCTATCTTTCTTTAAACAGAGACCTACTACATAATTGTAATTATTACTCTGCGTTTCTCTACTAAAATAGTTGATGTATTTCCATCTCCAACTATGGGTTCATTTCAATGATACCAGAAAGTATGTAATGCTTTTAGATAAAGTCATTTGAAAAACGCATTGCTGCAAAACCATCCAGCAGCAGACATGCTAAGGGTGGGCCATGCTCCTGCCAATGCCCTCATTACAGGGCATTATAGCAACTAAGGTTTATAGTCATATTAAGGTTTTGTCCATGCTTTCTTAGAATACAATGTTGCTGTATAGCATCCTCTAAGCAAGTGCAGAGCATAAGCATGTTAACAGATACATAAAAGCAGGTAGTCCCCAGGCGCTATCAAAACAACAGACAATCCCATTTTGATAAATTCTTCCCCCATATGATAAATCTCAGTCAAACTATGTCTTGTACCTCTCTAAATTGGTTCAGGCATTGCACAGAATCCTGGAACCAAGTATGTTTCTTAAGATGCCTGGCATTTTCAAGCTAGCAATATCATCCATCCAAAAGGTTAAACTTTCTCAAAACCCTCTTTGACAAAAAGTGTTAAAAATGAATAAATGTATCAACAGAAAAAAAGAAAGCTTGAGAAAAAAACCTAAAACTGATCTCTTTTTAGCGTTGTGTTTAATGCCACTGTTAGAAAAAAAAACTCAATTGGTAATGTTACGCTAACAAAATCCAGTGTCATCTAACTATTTTGGTATTTAAAGACATAAATGCCAACCATGTGTCAATTTGTCAACTGGTCAGGATCAACTGTTCATTAAAAAGTATCAGTAGAAAACTGCAGCCTACAGCAAGACCCGTAGGGCTTATCTTTTGCTCAGCTATTGAACAGGGAAATTCTATTTCTGTTTTCTCCTCAGACCAAGTATTATCAGACTCTTTATTTAGCGTTGTGTTTAATGCCACTGTTAGAAAAAAAAACTCAATTGGTAATGTTACGCTAACAAAATCCAGTGTCATCTAACTATTTTGGTATTTAAAGACATAAATGCCAACCATGTGTCAATTTGTCAACTGGTCAGGATCAACTGTTCATTAAAAAGTATCAGTAGAAAACTGCAGCCTACAGCAAGACCCGTAGGGCTTATCTTTTGCTCAGCTATTGAACAGGGAAATTCTATTTCTGTTTTCTCCTCAGACCAAGTATTATCAGTCTACTCTTTATTTTTATTCAGGAGGTTCTGGAACCTACCACAACAGTTCATAAAACTGAGATCCATTTTTTCACTAGCCTATATTACAATAACTATTAACAATATTAGTTAAAATGTGTCTCAGTTCAGTGCTTCCCCCCAACACTGCAGTTTTCTTTCTTAATTTCTTTATTTTATCAGGTTTGAAAATGCCCTGAAGACCAATAAAGACAGACTCTGAATTTAAAACAACCACAAAAAACCAACCCCAAAACCCTTTAGAAACATGGTACATACAGCGCTTAGTGTACAAGCTTATATATACAAGCTTACAGTGATGCCTTCCCTTAAAAATAAAATAATAAATTAACACACACACACCCAAAAGCCAGGAAAGAGCCAAATCCACGAACAGGTTAACGAAAAACTACAATTCCTTTTCTACCCTCTCAGCAAGTGAAAGAAATTGCTTTCAAAATTCCCCACAAAGTTCAGTAAGTACTTTCCCTTCCCAGTAAAAACCTTCAAGCAGAACTTACGCCACTTGTCTCATGTTGGATGGTTCCAGCAAGTCAGGAGGGGGGATACTAAGAGAGCATGGATGGGTGCAGACTGCCACAGAACTGCTGAAAGAGCATGGTTACAGGGAGCCACACAACGGCCCAGATACCACTCTCTTGGCTAACCTCTCCCCTGATAGATCTGGCTAAGATTACAGCAGTCTTACTCAGTCTGCTGATAACCAGCAACACCTAAGACATCTAAGTAGCAAGAAGGCTGCTAGCTTCTGGCTACTGTCTACACCTGTGGGCTAACAGCATCCAAATATGTTTATCTGGAATGTTTTAACTCTAGCAAGTAAAAGTATGGTTTGGGGGAGGCGGGGGGGAGCGGAAATCATTAATACAGCAGTTGACCATCCCAACTGCCAAACAGTAGCAGCATAGAAGATGGTCTTTGAACTTTATTCCCACTCAAAAGACTAGATGCTCCTTTAATAGAAATGTTATTTAGATACACTCTGATAGGACGATTCTATTTCTAAAATAAAAATTGAATGAATGAGGAATATTGATATCAAGTGCACATTATTTATAGTGCCTTCATGTAAAGATATTTTACATGGTACGAGAAAAATCAGATTTTTCATGCAGGAAGTGTATCCAGCATTTCACATGATCTGAAGTATTCAATATTTAGTTTCCTCCACTTTTAAAAAAATTAACATTTAATATGTTTAGTACTAGCAATCGCC